>NC_061120.1:63382718-63649071 GCF_002878395.1 Capsicum annuum
TATACATACATATGTATGTATATACATACATATGTATGTATATACATTGTATATGTATACAAGTAAGCTCAAAAATTAACTCAATATGTCCATAATTTATGATTATCAACTCCAATTAGGCACCATCAGAATAAATATGCACCCAAGACATCATTATATATCAACCTTTAACTCAAGTATTTTTACTATGATAAAAGCAACCAATTCTCAAATAAGGCCTATTTTAGCAAAATAAGCCCCCTACATTGGCAGCATATCTTAAAAAATGGGATTTTAATGAATACATAAGGCCAATGATATGAAATAAAGCCCCACACAAACAACACACAATATTAGATTCATAAACCAAAGATAATAGAATATAGGTCCCCAAACGGGCACATAACATTAAAAATAATTACAAAATTTGAAACTCATAACTATTTCCTTAACATATAACATTCTTTACTTATTTAATAACTACCTCGAACAATTTGAAAGAAGGTAATCCATAACCTACCTCATAATAATGAAATTTCATTCTAAAGTTCATCAACACAGAGCCTTCCCCCTGCAAATGACCTCAGAACCAATTACAACATTCAAATATAATATTTACACATTAAAATAAAGCTAAAAGACACCCATATTGCCTATATTTGGGTTGGGTCTAAAACAAATTCGAAAAATGAGTTAAAAAACAAAAGGGGTAAAATGGAACTTTCTTTTAAAAACACATTCGTCAAGGTTGTAGGAGTCTACAAGCAAAAACCCACACAAAAATAAGATAAAAATAAGGTCCAAATTATAGAAAAATCCTTTTTAAACTTTATCAATAAAACTCCCAATTTTCCAGTTTGAAAATATGATTTAAAGTTTTTTTTAAGGATATAACCGATGAAAAATAATGGGGATAAGTTTTTGGAGATTACCCAAGATCAAATGGTGAAGAAATCCTCTAGAATCACCAACCCGAAGCTCAAAGATCAAAAAATAAAGGAATAATATGAAAATACACCTTATATACTATTCACGAGGGTTATCCCTAACTGACCAATTATATTATCCTTCACATTCGTGGTCAGAGCTTCACATTAGTAAAGTCCAAGACTTAGATCCTCGCGTTCTTGACAAGTCTTTCATGTTAACAAAAAGGGAATTTGATCTAACTCAACTCAATTACCATTTGCGATCACGATCTCACCATCATATTTGTGATGAAGAAAAATTTCCTTCTCTGCATTCACAATTAGGGCCCCACATTTACGAAGAAGGTAATTTCATGCACCAGATATCAATAACCAAGTGATTAGCATAGTTTCAAAAATCTTCATACTGACCCTCAATATTGGTTCGAGACCCGACAAAAATAAATCATATATGCAACAATGCTAGTTTTGACATTCTTGAATAAATTGCAATGTTGGATTTTTGAAAATGGATTGTTTCACAAATTTAACCTCGAGACCCCATTTTCACTATTTCTGAACAAAGGGTCATAATGAGATATAAAATACCCAAATCTGAATCAACCTTGATACTAACCCAAATTTGATATTTTGGATTTGTTGGCAGTCTCCTTTGTCCGTCCGCCACTTAGAACAACCAATACTGGTCAACGTCTATTATGTCGCTTCTCAAATCTCTGAAAATCACAAACTCACACAAATCATTATCGATGAATTAGAAACTGTACCAACTATTCTCAAACCTAAAAATCAAAATGTAGCAACTACAAGTAAGGGAAAAATGGTCAAAACACATAGAAATTAAAAATTTACAAGTTCAGGTCATTGCAGCATCCACCAATAAAACTATAGTTCGTCCTCAAACTAAAAGGAAAGAAAATACTTGAATCGAAGAACAACTAATGGTTGCTACTATGCATATTGGACTTGACCTCCCAAGTAGCCTCCTCAACAGGATAATGTCTTTTCTAAACCTTAACCATAGGATTATGTCTAGAATGCAACCATCTAAAATTCTAGTCTAAAATAGATGCTAGCTCCTCAACAAAGGTCAACCTCTTCTTCAAATGAACCAAGTCCCATCAAAGTACGTGAGAATTATCCAAATTGTAATGTCAAAGCATAGATATATGAAAAACTAGGTGAACGACTGAAAAGTTTGGGGGTAAGGACAACTTATAAGCAACCTCCCTAACTATTCGAAGAATCTCAAAAGGTCTAATATACCTAGGACTATTCTTGATCTTCTTCCCAAACCTCGTAATGTCTTTCATGGGAGGCACACGATGGAAGACTCTACTGCTAATAAAAAACTTCAAGGCATAAAGCCTACATTCCACATCAATGTTTTTCCTATTCTGAGATGCTCAAAGCCTATCCTAAATCACTCAAACCCTATCCAAAGACTCATGAAGTAAGTCAATACCACAAGTTCTTACCTCTGAGGTCTCAAACCAACTAATAGGATATCAATAATGCCTACTATAAAACACCTCAAATAGGGCCATTTCTATACTCTAATAGTAAATAATATTATAACAGAACTCTGCCAAAGCTAAGTGCTACTCCTACTGAGCTTCAAAGTCTATAACACATACGTGAAGAATATCTTCCAAAACATAAATAATCTACTTCGATGGACCATCACTCTTTGTATGGAAAATAGTGCTAAGTTCATCTCGAGTACCTAATTCTTCTTAGAAAGTTGACCAAAAGTTACAAGTCTACACCGAGCCTCTATATGATATAATAGATATGGTTACCTCATGAAGACAAACTATCTCACAAACATAGATACACGCCAACCTTTCGACACTGAAAGAAAGCTGAATAGGGATGAAATGGGATAATTTGGTCAACCAATCCACGATTACCCAAATACTATCAAAACTATAGGATGTATGAGGAAACTTCATCATGAAGTCAATAATGATCCATTATCAGTTCCACTCAAGAAGGGTTATCTTTAATACAAGCCATCCAGTCTTTGATACTCGACCTTCACCTGCTGACAACACAAGAAATTAGATACAAAATCTATCTCATTCTATTTCATACCACCCTACCAGTAAAGCTAGTTCAAATAACGATACATATTGGTCACACCTGGAAAAACAAAATATATAGAACCATGAGCCTTTTCTAAGATTAGTCTTACCAAAGAAGCAACTCTCAAAATATAAAATATTATCCCAATTTTCAAAAATTCATCAAAATCAAGAGATACTGCCCTAGTTTTGCAACTTAGAACCTTATCCTGAATCATCCTCAAACTATTATTATCTAACTTGTGAGCTTGAATCTACTCCATCAGGGAAGATCTAGTATTAACAAAGACTAAAACACGCTCGAGTGTCAAAATATCCAGCCTAACCACCTGGTTAGATAAAGACTGGACCTCCAAGTCTCAAGGCCACTCATAGGTCAATAGATGAGCTAAACTTCCTATACAAGTCAACTTTTTACTCAAGGTATCTGTAACCACATTAGCCTTGCATGGATGATACAAAATGGTAATGTCATAATCCTCATGAAAATCAAGCTAATGCCACTACCTCATATTAAGATATCACTTTTTGAAGAAGTAGTAAAGGCTATGATCGTGTCAGAAAATACCATAAGGAACTCTATACTACAAGTGATGCCACAACTTTAAAACAAACACTATGCCTGCAAATTTTAAATCACAATAGAGTAATTTCTTTCATGAGATTTCAACTGAAGAGATGCATAAGTAATCACCTTACCCTTTTGTATTAATACTGCATCCAAACCAACACCATATGCATCATAAAATTTTATAAAACCCACACCCTCTAAGGCAAAGTCAAGATAAGAGCAAAAGTGAATAACTCTTTGAGTTTTTGGAAGTTGTTGTCACACACATTCAATCACTAAAAAAATATTATTTTATGAGTCAACTTGGTCAAAGAATCTATAAAAAGAAGAAACCTTCTATAAAATATTGATAATAACCCACCAAACTAACAAAAATTTAAATCTCGATAGGAAAAATAGGTCTAGCCCAATCACAAATCATCGTTATCTTGGTCGGATCAACCATAACACCATCCACAGTCACCATAAAATCCATGAAAGGGATAGAATCCAACCAAAACTCATACTTAAAAAACTTCATATACCACTTCTTATCTATAACCTTTAAAGTACAATTCTCAAATGCTCACATGGTTGCCTTACTCTTAAAATAAACAAAGATGTATCTATAAATAAAATCACAAAAGAGTTGAGATATGGTCAAAACACATGGTTCATCAATTCTATAATTGCTGCTAAGGAATGGGTCAATCCAAAAAAAATGACCAAGAACTCATAATGATTTTACTAAGTGGAAAAAACTATCTTTGGAATATTTGAATCTATAATTTCAACTAGTGATACCCGAAACTCAAATTATTATTGAAGAACAACAAAGCTTTAGGGAGATTTGATGTTCTTCGAGATTAATTTAAGATCTGGGTATCACCACTTGAAGATTATAGCTTTGGAAATTCAAAGGATGCCTTTTTGTACTCGATACGGTCATTATGAGTTCTTGGTCATGTCTTCTGAATTTACCAATGCCCCAATAATGTTGATGGAGTTGATGAATCAGGTGTTTTAATCGAATCTTGAATCCTTTGTGATTGGATTTATTGATGAAATTTTGGTTTATTCCAAGAGTGAGGCTGACCATGTGAAATATTTGAGGATTTTACTTTAGAGGTTGCATAATGAGAATTTGTATTAGAAGTTTTCTAAGTGTGAGTTTTGATTGTATTCTATCTCTTTATTTGGTGATGTGGTGACTAAGGATAGTTTATGGTTGATCCGACCAAGATAGAGATGATTTGTGATTGGGATAGACCTGTTTCTACTACCGAGATTTAGATTTTTATTGGTTTAGTTGGTTATTATTGATGTTTTGTAGAGGGTTTCTTATTTATTATAGCTCATTTAACCAAGTTGACATAGAAAAAAGTGGGTTTTTAGTGGCCGAATATGTGTGAGAAGACCTTCCAAAAGACTCAAATAGTGAATAGATCCTCAATAAACCACCCAAATCCAAAGCTCAATGGTCTAAAAATAGAGAAAAATGTGAAATTGAACCTTATATACCATCCAGTAAATAGTACCTCATGAAAATAGTCAACCCTTTATATTCGTGAGGGTAAATGATGACCGATCAATTCAATTGCCCTTCACATTTGTGGTCAGGTTTTTCTATTTGTGAAAGTCCAAGATCCATACCCTTGCATTCCTAATAGCCAGATCACATTCGCGATGATGGTACTTCTACTCGACCAAAATCGATTACCCTTTGCAATTACAGCCCCACCATTGCTTTGGTGATAAAAGAAGATTTACGTTTCTGTGATCACAACCAGGTATTTGCATTTATGAGGAAGATAGATCTATGCACCAGATATTAGTAGCTACCTGATTAGCATGGTTTCCAAAATATCTAAATAAACCTTCCAAATTCATTTGGGATCTAATAAAAATAAACCATATATGCTACCCAATTATTTTCGATGTTTCAAACTTAATGGCAACACCAAATTTTCAAAAAAGAATTGTTTTCATAATTTAATCCCTAGGACCCTATCTTACTATTTTTGAACCAAGGGTAGAAATGAGATATAAAAGCCTCAAATCAAAACCAACCCTACTACTAACCCAAATTTGACATTTCAAATCTGTTGGTGCAGTTTAGTTTGCCATCTAACACTCAAAACAACAAATGTTGAAAAAAGTAATTGTATGACTTCTCAATCCTCTAAAGCCACAAACTCAAAAAAATTATTCTCGATCACTTAGGAACCATGCAAACCATCCTCGAACCTTAAAATTAACATGTAGCAACTATAGAGAAGGGAAAAATAGTTAAAACATATAGAATTGGAGAATTCACAAATTCAAGTCATTATACAAGCTTACACTCAGTGTCCTAGGATTAATATGAACATACATTCTGAGGGACTCAAGGGAACTCACTTAGACAAAGGTGTCAATCCTCTCTTACTGTCAACTAGCATACTCTTAGGTTGATTCTCACGCCTTTATCTAAAACCATAACCCCAAGTTCTATACTTTTACACCCTTAGTAGTCTTACAACCTTCATCTAATTTGTTTATGCTTATGCAGAGATTATCCTTAGGATACCATCCAATACATCATATCTACTCAAGTAAGTTCTTTCATGATTCTTTAATTCTATTCATTCTACTAATTTAACTCTTTATGCTCTCTTTCCATTCTCTAGTTCCATTCCCCAAAATTTCCTTGGGTTTCATAAGAAACCCATCTTAATCTTGATTTTCTCATTTCTCGTTTATTGGTTGCCCTTGCCCTTATACCAATCCCTTAATGCCCTTATACTTCCCTAACTTATTATAATATTCATATAAACTATCAGTTCAAATCACAAAGGGTCGCACCAGCTCAAATAATAATATTTCATCATATAATTAAAGCCTAAACTAGTTATTAACATTTTGTCTATCCAATCACTATGCCCAAAGGATTAAGACATAAAAAATCCTAGCATCACTATCATTATTACATGCATATAGCCCAAGTCTACTATAAGTAAACCATAACATATCTCATAGATGAATTACAATGCTATGGAGATAAGGTAGTTTTCCCATGCACTCTAGGACTCTTTCTATTCTAGATTCTCATCTGGTTTATCTTAAAATTAACCTTATAAAGCATGAAATTTGAAATATCATATACCTAGGTGTTGGATTTCTTTTTGGCATTTCTGGAGGAAGGGAACAAACTAAGAAGGCTGGCATAAAGAAGGGTTTTAAAATAAACTAAAGTCGGCTTCTGCTCGAGTACTGCAACAGTGGTTAAATTACTATTGCATTGGTATTTTACTGTTGGAGTAGTAGGGAGAACTAACCCAAGTCTTTTAAACTTTTTGGCTCAATTAAGTTATGACTCACTTTCCCCATGAAATAGTTCCTATAAAGCCCTAAAAAGGGATTTTTTTAATCATTAAATTTTTCTGGGAAGGTATTTGACATATCAATATTTTGGGTCATTACATAAGATATCAATCTACCCACTATTTGTCCCCAAATGGCTACATAGTGAGGCTAAAATATTTTATCACGACTTAAAATTTAGGTCCAAGATGCATCGGAATAGAATGAGCTCAATTTATTATTACTTCATTTCATTTAACCCCGACTAATTAAAAACTAAATCCAACATAACTGACTAGCTGAAGTATTATATGCCTTTGAACCGTCCAAATCAATACACCAAAACTACTAATAACCATGGAAAGAATTTACGATGATACATTTGAGTAACATGTTATTTCTAAAATACTTTAAATATCGCAAAACATAGAAACACTAAATGTTTAGACGAAACATGGATCATATAGATTTTACTGCTAAAGTAGTAAAATATCACCACAACAGTTCGTCTTAGTTCAAATAGAAGGAAATAATAATTTCCCCAACTCCAAAATCTCTTTCTATTCTCTTTGTACAATCACTTTCCAATATCAATTCAAGGTAATTTTCTCATCTCTACTACTTTAATTATGTGTTTATCATCGTAGAATCATAGAATCATATTGTGAAAAGGGATTTTTGTATGGTGTTTGACGCAACTTTGATTTGAATCTTTAGTGGTGTTCTTGCACGAAATAACATACATGTTAGATTATCTTACATGCCCAATTCTCCTACAACATTCTAGATGTAAGATTAACGTAGTTAATGGTGAAATTTGGAAATAAAAGCGGTGAAAAGTGAAGGGACATCTTCTCCAATGAATTTGAATGATTTGGGCTTGATTTTGGATGTTAATAACTCTCACTTAGTGTAAAATGGTTCATACATACTTCACCAAGCTCGATATATGATTAAAATTCAAAATCATAAAGATAAGTAAAAAATCTGCAATAGAAAGGGGGTTGGCTCATTGGGGACGATGGTACCACTACAATGAAAACTAGTAGTGGCTCTAGGTTTTTGACTTTATGCTAAGTTGCTGAATTTAACTCCCTCTTGTGGCATCCCAACTACATTTTATAACACCAAAAGTGCAATGTTGAGAGGACTATGATAGAACTTCAACCGCAATATCAATATTTTCCCAACTTTGATAGCTACAATCATTATAAGAAAGGATAGCACAATAGGATTTCCTCCCCGAGAGAGGTTTTATGATTACAGACATAGAGGACTAGGCTCTGAACTATTACAGTTAGTAGAAAACTACTGGATGGGAGATACTAATAGAGCCTATCCTTGAATGCAACTTGGCTATAGTCCGTGACTTCTATGTTATACTCTCAACTATAGAGTAGTTTGCGCTCTCTCCACCATTGAAATTCAGAAAAAGAACATCCCAATGGATGCTATCACCATCAATGATTCCTTGGAAGTCCTAAACCCCTCAAATTCTACATTCAAAGCTAAGGTCTATGATTCATATTTAAAAATATACAGCCAAGGTCTTGGAACCAAAAAGTCAGGCAGGTAAGGAGAAATAGTCCATCTTCAAAGGAACCAAGAGCACCTACTTTGCTATCGAGGCTAGGGTATGGTTGTATCTAATATTATAGAGGATTCATCCTTTGATAAATGTGATGGATTTGACTTAACATCTGGCTCTAGTGGTGGCGTTTTCCCTTTTAGAGATTCAAATAAATATGGGGTGAAAATTATGGTTGAGTGGAATAACTTTTATAATACAGAGAGGTCTGGGAGGGATCTTTACTTGGCCTTCTGATTCTGTGCAAAAGGTCTGGGAGGGATCTTTACTTGGCCTTCTAATACCATGGAGGAATGTGATATGATATTCAACCTATTGAGGTGTAGGGGAACACATGGTTGGAAGATAAAAGAAGATGAAAGTAGGGAAGATGGTAAGAGTAACAAAGTTAGAGGGGGCGAGGAGTATGAAACTCCTTCTAATCAGGCTACCACATCTCTTGGAGGTTAGGAGGCTGACCTTGCTATTATGTAAGGTTATTTGGAGAAGAATTTGTTGACTCCACTAGGTTTGGATCCTTCTAGCTCAATTACCCCAATACCATACTTGACCTACCCCGAGCCTATGTAGAGCTCCGAAGGGGGCTTGATGAAGAGAAAAAGAAGGGACACTCCCAGGATAAAAGGATAGAATGCTAGTAAGGATGTATAAGCAGTGAAGGTGATATTCAAGCACATCTCCCTTACCAAGAAACTCCCAAATCTGTCCAATAAGGATATAAAGGAGTTCTCAGTACTCAATTGGATAGAGGGGGGTTGAAACACCTCAAGCCTGGAGATGATTCCACCAGCTAGATTCCCCCTTTTATTTTATTGCTAGTTAAGATATTAGGTTGCCCCTATTTAGGGATTGTGGTAAACAATTTCTCTCTTTTATTTTATTTCATTTTAGGACATTTAGCTATTATCCCATCCTAGTGATAAATATTATCTTGTTATGCATATTAAGATTGTTTTTTACCTTTAGTTATTGCAAAAGTTGGGTCATTTTTACAATGATTGCAAAATCAGAAAACATGGGATTACCTAGGCAACTTACTGTTTGGGAACCGCTGCAGCAGTGAATTTACCATTGCAGTAGTACCGCTGCAATAGTTATTTTTCCATTAAGGTAGTACAGTGAAAAAAGTAAGAAATCAATGTAATAGTACCACTGAAGTGGTAAAACTGCTGATCTCACTGTGTCCATTAATAGTTTTGATTTATTTCTTAGACCAGTCTCTATCCCTCATTCCATGAGATGCTATTCCATGAACACTCTTGTTGTTTAAATATCTCACATCTAATCTAATTTTCAAACTTGGATGTTGAAGTTATAACTCAAGTTGTTACTAGACCAATTTAAATATTTTATATAAATTAGATATACCAACCTTTATCCCTCATACTAATCTAAGTAACAATCCATGAAACTTTTCTTGAATAGCAAGCAACTAGTAGTTCATCAAGAGTCAATTGAAAATTAAGGCATACTTTAAATTATGGAGAAATAACATGTGTCTCAAATCACAAAAATGAAGATAGTTTGAGATCACAACTGGTCCTCACGATAAATATAGTTATTCCAATCTACATATAGACAAATCATATACACTTAAGGGTTTCAACCATAACACATTAACCCAAAATATAATACTGTTGATTATAATATATATCAAAAACATTCATAGCATGTCACGCCATTGCAATAATTACTAAACACAATAATAACCATATTTCACAACATAATAAATCAACTCCTAGGACTTCTATTGATCTCTAACAACTAGGATATTTTCCATTCCAACCTAATAAACACCTTTGAGATACCAAATGTGACTAACTAATCTCAATTTGTGAGGTTTTGAGATACCTATTAGAATTAACTAGATACCTATTAGACTCAACTGGGGAGACAATGCTAAATGAACATAACAGGAAAAAAAAAGGTTAAATGACTTCCTAAATGCCTTATAGGTTCCCACAAGTTTGATGTATGCATCAACACACCAATCTACCATACTCTATTTAGTAGTTGCTCTTGTAATAGGAGACTAGAAACCTTAGATCTAATACCATATTGTCATGACCCAAATTGCTAGTCATATGGGAACCTACCCAACTCTACCCTAGATAGAAGAACTATTTCTACCCAACTATTTATTTAATGTAAAATTTAAATAAACCCTTATTCAAACTAATATCATTTTCTTAACTCATAAATAACTCTTGTCTCAGTACATTGGATAAGTAAAGACAATGCAGAAAATAATGAGTAATGAATCCTTAGAATCTAATCTATATTGGTACAAGAGCATTAGATAATGAAATAGTAAACATCAAGACACAACATCCATGTAATATCGAGAGAAGATGAGCTATTAAAGAGTGATCTCTGTTACTTCTATAGAAATCCCAAATGAGTTGCATCATGGCTATACCCTTAAATGGAGCTATAGTAATTGTAGCATCAGTATAACCTCACGTACTGGTAGGTATCATTGGTCAACTAGGATTAGAAACACATAACAACATTAGTAAATAAGTAGAAATCATGTCATTAAGTAAGGTTTTGTTTACTAACTCCCATTTATATAATTATTGACATGTTACCCTTGGCATCTCTCTGACGTACTATCATTTAATATTTTTGTGTATCTTTTTCCTTTAACAATGTCATTCTTCATTATAACTTATATGTCCTATCTTATCTTGTCTTTTTAGATGATATGAACCTACTTTTAACTATTCAGGCAATCCTGTGGACATCACTATAATATTAGTCCAAAAACACTAAATTGAGTAGCCCATTCCTCACCGCATATCAAGGTATAATAAGACAACTAGGCACAACTGTGACACTATAATTAAAGTAGAATATGAGTTCATATTTTTACCTTCCCACTTAATCAACTATATTGACAAGTTTCTATATAACATATTAGTATACATATACATCCGAATGCATATGATTAATGTATGAATGCAATATCCAGGTATGATTTTATTATTATTTCCTCATCACATCATCACTAATATCAATATCTTTACCACGTAATCATATTATCATCATCAATACAATCTCAATATCATCATTAACATCATTATCAATCTAATCACATCATCATAATGATCTCAAAATTGTTTTCATCAACTATAACTCCTTATCACAAATAATAATATTATGCAATGAATGGATAATCACAAGTTGGGTTCAAAAATAATTATGGATACACAGCTTACACATAATAATAGATTCAAGCAAGTCTAATCACTATAATAAACCTTTCATAGACTACCAAAGTGTCATTTCCCACTGGCCTAGGATTCACACTAACATACATTGAGAGACTTGTAGGGCCCCCACTTGGACAACTATTCAAATTCTCTCTTAATAACACAATATCATACACTGTCATGATCCATAAAAAAATAGGTAATGATGGCACTTGTCGCGGCGCAGCTTGACAAGTAAGCCTATCACCCAAACTGATACACAAAGAAGAAAAATAGAAATACCTCCAAAGTAAGTCTTCTAGAATGAAGCAAACCCATAAAAGTAATTATAATAATATGGAAAAAACATATCGAGATACCATACATTCCCAAAAGAAGGAGTCAATAGTGTAAGAACTACTAATACAACCAATGAGTAAAATACATCAGAAATATCCATAGAGGGTCAGCATTGTCTCCAAATACAAATAGAGACATAACTACTATAGAAAGATAGAGGTCAACTCCAGATGCATGAATATCTAACTGCTACCTTGAGTAATCTGAGGTTCTTATAATCAACCAATCTAAGGTGTACTCAATCTAGGACTTGTACCGAAAGGGTACATGAGGCATGAGTATGGTCCACTCATATAAAGTAGGTATCATAGGCTAACCAAACAAGCATACAAAATACACATTAAGGGCATATCACCAGCAATCAGAAAATGTCCTGCAATGGTAGCCCACACCACTTGTACTAACAGTTCGAATATATGTATAACATATATGTAGCAGCAAACTTCCAGGTAGAACACAAGTATATATTATATCACATACAAGTAGAAACAAGGGAGACCATGGATATATAATATAGTTAGGAACAATTAATGGAAAATATACAAATAAATGTATGGTAAATCAATATGGAAATTCAATCACAACACAAACCCAAAAAGAAGTGCAATGTATAAGATAATAATGATGATGATGATGAATGAGGCTATCGTACATCCTTTGCATACACCCATAGAGGCATGCCTTCTAACGTGGGACACATGAGGGTTCGTCAACCCATATACAATCCATATATCCATATCCATATCTCCTTCCCAGCATATTTCCCAGGAAGGGTTTTATAAGATGTCATATTTTCTATCATAAAAAGGTGTTGCCAGTGTTTCTTAGGTATTTCCACGGTGGCACTATTTTTTCATGAATGAGTATGGTATAAGGATGTAACGCTCACAACCAATCAGAATGAGTATTTCCACAACCAACCATATGATATATTTACCGATGAACCACAATGATATATTTCCATAACCATGTGAGTCAATAACCACTTATTATTTCCATTTATCCATAAATTTTCACATGTTTCATATGCCAAAGGTATGAATATATATATATATATATCACAATACACCAGAGACACCACAATAGAAATTTGCAACAAGATAATATATTTATTCACATGCATATAATATCTAAATTTCAATAATTATTTCACATATAGGCCCCCACACGGGCACAAAACATAGATAGCCATTTTTCATGATTAGTTCCCACCCTTAATATGCATATTGTACTATCATTTATTACCCAACCCAGTTTGAAAGAGTGAAGACATAACCTACCTTAAATGCTGGAACTGATTTGTAATACTTCAACAACTAAGCCCTACTTCTCATGAAAGGTCAACAAAGCTAACGATACATATATTGGCTACTTTTGAATTGGGGTTGAATCAAACCCCCAAAATTAGTTTTCAAAAAAGAATGGTAAAGCTGAAATTTATTGCAAAACTGTGTTTCCTATATTTTTAGAAATTTACAGCTGAAAAACTGAGTCAAATTAAGTCACATGAGGTTCAAATCAAAGAAAAATTATATTTTTAGCTTTACCGGGTAAAATCTTTGAAATCTGTATTAAAATAAAAAATAAAAGTTTTTTTGAAGGTTAAATTGATGAAATACTAGTAATTATAGGATTAGGAACATTATTCAAGTGAAAAGGACTGAAATTGGGGTTTAAAATCAAGTCCTAAGATTTTTAGGGTTTTGATGATTTAATCAAGAATTAGAGTAAGAAAAGCATGAAAGCTCACCTTAAATCCATAATAAAATCAAGAAATAGATGTTAATCTAGCTTCCCAAGCTCCCACAAGCTTTACTTTTAAGCTCTCATACTATTTTATGATTTAACTCTCAAGAAGGAAGGTGAAAGAATAGGCAAAATGGGCCAAAAATGAGCCAAGAATGGCTATTTTTATACTTTCCTAGGTACCAGGAATTTTAACGTAGAAATTGGCCTTGGGGATGCCGATTTACCCTTTATGTATCTCGTTGCACCAACAACCTGATGCACCCGATATTTTTAAGTACAAGAAGACATCGAAAGGTTTCTCGAGATTCTTTCAGAGTCTTATATAAGCAGACAAACTATATAACCACTCTAAATTTGATGCTCCAGACTCAATGCCAATATCAAAATTTTGAAAAATATCATTTTCACAGAGTTGACCCTGGAAACCCAAAATCTTAATTTCCCAAATCGATGGTTGAAAAGAGATTAAAAATCCAACCAAATATCTTACCAACATTAAATCAACATTCCTGACATGTTGGCGAAGTCTTACTTTCCATTCGAGGCCATTTCGACCAAATATGGGTTCCACACCCATATTTCTAATTTTTCAACTTTCTGACCAATAGGTCAAAATGAGCTTAGGTGCATCAAGACCCAAACTAAAGGTCTACCCATCTTGAAATTGATATTCCAGAGATGTTGGCACAGTCCGTTCAGCCATCCATCACACAAATCAAAAGATAACAACATAGGTCCATAATAAGGCTATCAAAGCCAACAAAAACTACAGTATCACATAAATGGTACTAAATGCATCGAGAACCATGCCAATCACTCCCACACCCCCAAAAAATCATAATGCAACTATAATAAGGGGTAAAATAGTCAAATCACACAAAATCACAAATTTCACAATTTCTTTAAATTTGTATGTCGTTACATCATCCATCACTAAAAATCTAGTTTGTCCTCAAACAAAATGAAAAAAAATACCTGAATCAACAAAGAGCTGGGAATAAGAACTATGCGTATTAGAATCAAGCTCCAAAGTAGCCTCATTTACAGGTTAATGGCTCCACTAAACCTTAACTACAGGGATAACTCTAGAGTGCAACCGCTTAACATCCCTAGCCAAAATAGAGATTGACTCCTCAATGAAAAACAACTGTTCATCTAATTGAACCAAGTTCTAATGGATGACATGAGACTCATAAAGAATACAGTTGTGAAGCATAAAACATGAAAAATTAGATGAACAGTTGATAAATTAGGAGGCAAAGCCAACTCATAGGCCACATCACCAATTGTCCAAAAAATCTTAAATGGAATAATGTACCTGGGGCTAGGCTTTCCACTCTTCCAAACCTTATCACACCTTTCATGGGTGATACTCAAAGGAAAATACGACCACTAACACTAAATCCAAAGGCACAAAATCTATAGTCTGCATGTCACTTCTGCCTACTTGAGCCTCTCAAAGTCTATACTGAATAATCCAAACTCTATACAAACACTCTTGAAGCAAGATTTCACCTTGAGGACCAACATTAGAAACATCAAATTAACCTACAGGGGAGTGACAATGCCTGCAATACCCGCGCTTATTCCAAGCTAAAAATTATCTCAAGGATGCTAGTACATGCTTTGAAATAAAAAACTATTTTTTTACCCGTGGTATTTTTGAGATTTCTACTTTCTACCACGTGGAAAATTGAGTTATCTTTCTAACGATACCAATTTTGTCCAAATCTAACACCAGATGAGGAAGTTATGGATGTTTTACTCAGAACTGACCAAAATGCCCAGGTGCGATCTCCAAGTTGATGGACCAACAAACAAATGATGGACTACCACTTTGATAATTACAACCAAGGAAGTAGGGCCACGTTCTGATAAGGATTGATGGATGAGTTGATGGACCATCAGATTTTTGACGGACCGTCATCCAAGCCGTCAACTCTTATCCAGTGAACCCCATTTCTGGTCCACGTATGATGGTCGAAATAATGGACCATCAAGTTCCTAACAGACCATCAGTTGGGTCTTCACATGCCACGTTCAGTTTACTTCCAAGCCATTTGAATAGTGGTATTTTGGTCACTTACCACTTGCCTACATATATACCCAGATGAGTTCAAATTCAACCTTTTTTCTCATTATTATTTCAAAAACAAAAAAAATAAAACTATGGTTTCTCTTAATATTTAATCTCCTAGAACAAGACCCAATCTAACTCAAAAATCAAAGGATTTCAAATGCTTCAAGTTCAAAAACATCAAGAACCTTGAGTTGGGTACGCGTAGTGTTCATCTATGAATCTATTTCATTCATAGAGCTCAAGAACCATGTTTTAAATATTATTTTGTAATTGTCATGTTGTGATATGAGCATGTACATGTTAGTGATTTTCGTTTAAGTTTCAAGATGATATCTAAAGGTGATTTCATGAAGTATATGTGTTTGTTAGTTGAAACCCATGATCCTTATGTGGCTTAATATGGTGAAATTCATGAACACACTTAAGCTAAAAAAATACATGTAAAATGTTTGATAATAATCCTAGATGATAGAATTCATGTCCCATGATATAATAGTGCTTAAATGACAAGTCCATGCTCTATGCTTTACGATTTCCCATGAATTCCATGTGAGTGATATGTGTTGTTGTTGTGATATGGATTGACCATGATATTGAAGCAATGCAAGTATATACATGTTGTATGAATTTCCCTTCCATGTATAATATGTTGAGAACTATGCTTAGTGTGAAATCCTCTACTCATGATATGGTAAATTGTGGACTCTACTCTTACGATCAAGTCAGTCACGTGTGTCAGTTTCCTTCCATCGAGTCTTGGAGGTACTTGTCCCCAAAAAATTTAGCTGTGTGCTTAGAGCCATGTCATGTTATCATGATAATCTCAGTGAAGTCTATAGAACTTAGTCAAGAATATGACTCAGGAAACCTGAAAAATCTCATGGTCCCAGTTAATTCTCAAATAGTAGCACTAATCCATCAGCTAACCGAAGTCAATTACTCAGTCCTTGTACCGTCAGTAAAATCATGTTCAGTTTCTCTAGATGGGAGTAGAATTTACCACCAAGTAAACCCAAGGATGGGAGCTCACCAGCCAGTATAGGGTGTGATTCTTAGTAATCATCCTTACGTTCCATAACTACGTAGCCAGCGTAGGTTGAGACATCTTAACCTGTTAGATTAGGGTTGATGAGGTGGCTTAATCCATTAGTTTAGGGTTCACACCATTCTCATTTTGAGTACCAGCCAACTAAGGGTCACTCACAACTGTCCTTACCAGTGGCACGATATTGATACCCTTCCAGTCGGGGCAGAGATTGGACCCCAACTTAGCTATATGCATTATTGGGGTATGTCGGTCAAAAAACTACCTTCTACAGTTTCAGTCCCAATTGTAGTAAAAGAACTTAGATAGTTCTTCAAATTTTAGTATATCAGGACTGTCAGATATAGTCAATTTAATTACAGAACAAAACACAAATAGTTTCATTAAATTCAGGACTGTCATACACAGTTATATATGTTATTGTAATTTTAGTATTTGTCATTCTAGATATCAGTAGATCATGTATTAGTGTCTAGATCTAGATATCACATTATCACGATCTCAGTTACTACGTATGCATCTTTGCACTCTTATGTTCATATCAGTCAGTCAGTTAGCATCATTCATGTATGTAAACTCTTTTGCATTTAGCCTACCTCACTCGTGTACTCAGTACTTCTATTTTTACAGACATATTTTTGCTATAGTGCTTTCTTTCACGTTACACCATAGGTTCACAGATATGAGCTCCAGATCAGCAGTAGCAGTAGCATTCTAGTCACAAGTTGTAGTGAGTCCTCATCCATTAGAGGATGATATTATTTATTTTATTTATTATTTCAGTTTAGTTTTACTACATAGAGTTAGTTGGCGACATGTTCCTTCAACTTCTTACTCAAACAATATTTAGAGGCTTCTGGATTTAGCTCAGATTTGATTCAGATTTCAGTTGTTTTGGGTATTTGTTACCCTATATGGATGTTATGATTTATTAGATATTCTATGCAGTTGAACCTTATGGCCTATTGTTCATGTTTTTCCACATTATGACATCATATATTGCAATATACAGGTACAAATATCAGTCATGGGTTAGCTTGTGGTCCCTCGAGATCATGGGCACCATGTAGTGATCCGATTAAGAAAATTGAGGCATTACAAACTTGCTATCAGATCCTAAAGTTCAATGAAGTCCTAGAAAGTCTGAAAGCCGTATCTAGTAGAGTCTTGTGCATGGGTGTGTTGCACGCCACATTTATGTGCAAGAGGCTATAACATGTTTTAGGAACAGTTTCCCTTCTTTCGGTATTCATATTGTTCTAGTGAGTATAATCTCAAGTTAAACTCTCAATATAATCCGTTCTTCTCTTATTTTAGAATATGCCTCCAAATAAAAGAAACCAGTCAGCTCCTTAGCCCGAAGATCCTTTGGGCGAACATATTTCTCATGCAGAGTTTAGGGCCATATTCCCCACACTTGCTCAATCTGTGGCTGCCAAAAATAGATGGCCACCAGTTATTCTGACCAATCTAGTGGCCAACTCAGCCGCAGCTAAGATTCGGGACTTCACCTAAATGAACCCGCCATCTTTCTTTAGGTCTAAGTATGATGAAGACCCTTAGGAATTCATTGACCAAGTCCAAAAGGTCATAGACATCATGGGAGTTACTTCTTGTCAGAGTGACGAGTTAGCCACATACCAGTTACAGGATGTTTCTCACAGTTGGTACAAAGAGTAAAAGTCTGAGAGGTTAGAGAATGCAGGTCCTATAGAGTGGGAGGAATTTATCACAACTTTCTTAGACAGATTCTTTCCCCAAGAGCTGAGGAAGGAAAAAGTTCTAGAGTTTATAATCTTCAGGTAGGGAAATATGATAGTTAAGGAGTATTCTCTTAGATTTACTTAGCTAGCCAGATATGCCCCTCATGTGGTTGTAGACAACAGGGCTAAGATTAGCAAGTTCGTGTCAGAGGTAAATGATAGCATGGTAGTGAGTATAGGTCTATGATACTGAATAGTGATATGACTTTAGTAAGGCTCATAACTCATACTCAACAAATAGAGGAGTAAAAGATTAGGACTAGAGAGAGGCAGAACAAGAGAGAAAGGTCAGATAGTTCAGTTTTACTCAACCAAAATCAGAAAGAGGAAACTGTTCGTAGTTTTATCCTAAGCCAGCAATTCTAGCTCCTTCCTCTACTAGTGCCCCAGTGCCAAAATTTAGAGATGACAACAGAGATCGAGCACCAGGCTCTAAGTCTCAGGGCAGTGTCAGTAGTGCCCGAACTAATCCCCTCTGTCAGACTTGTGGTAAGAACCACAAGGGTACCTGTAGAGCTGGTAGCGATGTTTGTTTCGGTTGTGGCAAGCCAGGCCACAGGATTAGAGAGTATCCACAGTCAGGTCTATTGGGTCAGCAAAATCTCTCCACAGCCCAGTGGTCACCCAAATCAGCAGAGTGCTGCTTTCAGTCTTACTAGTGGCAACGCCCAAACAGACTCTATGATCTTTAGACCAGACAGGATTAGGAAAGTTATCCTGATGTCATTACTTTTATGTTACAGATTTTCCATATTTTTGTTTATGCTTTACTAGATCCAGGTGCATCCTTGTCTTTTATTACTTCCTTTTATAGCAGGCAATTTTGAAATCAGTCCCGAAATTTTAGCAGAGCCCTTTTCAGCCTCAACCCCAGTGGGTAAAACCATCATAGCTCGGTGGGTATACAGGAACTGCCCGGTTATGATATTTTAGAAAGCCACTTCAGTAGATTTAGTCAAGTTAGAGATGACTGATTTTGATATCATTCTCGGTATGGATTGGCTTCATTCCTGCTATGCCACAGTCGACTGTAGAACTAGGGTAGTTCAGTTTCTATTTCTAAATAAGCCCATCCTAGAGTGAAAGGGTAGTACTTCATCTTTCAGGGGTCAGCTTATTTCCTACCTTTGGGCAAAGAAAGTGATTTCTAAGGGGTGTGTGTATCATCTCGTGCATATTAAAGATTTCAGTTCTGAATCTCCTAGTCTTGAATCAGTCCCAGTTGTAAATGAGTATTCAGACGTGTTTACTAAAGATATTCCCAGCATTCCTTCCAAAACGGAAATAGACTTTGGCGTTGACCTTATTCCATATACTCATCCTATTTCTATTCCTCCATATAGAATGGCACCAGCAAAACTCAAGGAAATGAAATATCAGTTGAAGGATCTCTTAGATAAGGGATTCATCAGGCCCAGTGTATCCCCATGGGGTGCACCAGTCTTATTTGTGTGCAAGAAAGATGGTTGTCTCAAGATGTGTATTGATTACCGTCAGCTCAACAAAGTTACGGTCAAGAACAAGTATCCTCTTCCCAAAATGAATGAATTGTTTGACCAACTTTAGGGTGCCAGTTATTTCTCAAAAATAGACCGTAGATCAGGCTACTATTAGCTCAGAGTTAGAGAATGTGACATCCTGAAGACAACTTCCGTACTCAGTATGGTCACTTCGAGCTTCTAGTTAGGTTTTTTGGTCTTAACAATGCCCCAGCTGGTTTCATAGACTTGATGAACCATGTGTTCAAGTAGTACTTGGGCATGTTTGTTGTAGTCTTCATAGATGATATCTTCATCTATTCCCGCATAAAGCGTGATCATTCAAACCATCTTAGGATTGTTCTTCAGACTCTCAGAGATCACCAGCTATTCACCAAATTTAGTAAGTGCAAGTTTTGGCTAAGATCAGTAGCACTCCTTGTCCATTATTTCCAATGATGGCATTAGAGTAGATTCTCAGAAGACCAAAGCGGTAAGAACCTGGGCTCGCCCTGTCTCTTCATCATATATTAGGAGTTTCTTAGGATTAGCTGGATATTACAGACGGTTTGTTGAGGGATTTTTTTATTGCATCCCCCATGTCCAGATTGACTCAGAAGAAGGTCAAGTTTCAACGGTCAGATCCTTATGAGAAGAGTTTTCAAGAGTTGAAGACTCGACTCACCTCAGCTCTAGTTCTATCTCTTCTAGATGGTTAAGACGGTTTCGTAGTCTATTGTGATACATCCAGAGTGGGTTTAGGTTGTGTCCTCATATAGCATATTAAGGTCATAACCTACGCCTCTATATAGTTAAATCCCTATGAGAAGAATTATCCTACTCATGATATTGATTTAGCAGCCGTAGTATTTGCCTTAAAGATTTGGAGGCATTATCTATACGGAGTTCATGTAGATGTCTTCACAGATCATAAGAGTCTCCAGTATGTCTTTTCTCAGAAATGTCTCAATCTTCGTTAGAGAATATGGTTAGAGATTTTAAAAGATTATGACATGAGTGTCCTTTACCATCTGGTCAAGGACAATGTTTTGGCCGACACTCTCAGTAGACTCTCTATGGGTAGTGTTTCTCACCTCGAGGATAACAAGAAAAAGATATCTCAATAAATCCAACAGCTCGCTACACTAGGTGTTTGCTTATTTTATTCTTTGGAGGGTGGTGTATATGTTCAGAGTAGTTCAGAGTCATCTCTAGTTTTCGAGGTGAAAGAAAAGCAAGACAGGGATCCTAGCCTTGTCAAGCTAAAAGAGTCAGTTCAGAATCAGAGATTAGAGGTTTTCTCCCAAGGGGGAGATGGGGTTCTTCGTTGTCAGGGTCATCTTTGCATTTTAGGTGTAGATGACTTAAAGAAGCGGATTCTTGCAGAAGCGCATGGTGCGCGATACTCTATTTATCCAGGGGCAACTAAGATGTATTGCGACCTACGGGAAATCTATTGGTGGTGTAGGATGAAGAGAGATGTTGTAGAATTTATGGCTATGTGCTCTACATGTCAGCAAGTTAAGATAGAGCATCAGAAGCCTAATGGACAAATGCAGGAGTTCACCATTCCTACTTGGAAGTAGGAAGAAGTGAACATGGACTTCATGATGGGTTTGCCTCGAACTCGTCATTAGCATGATTTAGTTTGGGTTATTGTAGACAGTATGACCAAGTCAGCTCATTTCCTTCCAGTTCATACCTCTTATTCAGCCGAGGATTATGCCAAACTATATATTAGGGGGTTGGTCAGATTACACGATGTTCCATTATTTATTATTTTAGATAGAGGTACCCAGTTCACCTCTCACTTCTGGAAAACATTCCAAAAGGGTCTTGGTACCTAAGTCCATCTCAGTACAGCCTTTCATCCTCAGACATATGGTCAAGCAAAAAGGATTATTTAGACTCTTGAAGATATGCTAAGGGCGTGTGCAATTGATTTTAAGGGAAGTTGGGATGACCACTTGCCTTTGATTGAGTTTGCATACAATAATAGCTATTATTCCAGTATTAAAATGGCTTCATTCGAAGCTCTCTATGGCAGGAGGTGTAGATCTCTAATTGGTTGGTTTGAAGATAGTGAGGCCTCAGTCATAGGTCCTGACTTGGTTTTCAATGCCTTAGAGAACGTTTAGCTGATTAGAGAGAGATTCTAGGCTGCTCAGAGCCGAAAGAATCTTATGCTGATGTTCGTAGAAAGGATCTCGAGTTTAAGGTCAATGAATATGTCTATCTCAAGATCTCTCCCATGAAGGGAGTGAAGAGGTTCGGCAAAAATGGGAAACTCAGTCCCCGTTATATCGGTCCCTTCAAGATTCTTAGTCATTTAGGCAAGGTAGCTTATGAGCTTGAATTGCCTTCTGATTTAGCCTCAGTTCATCCAGTTTTCCATGTATCCTTGATCAAGAAGTGCGTAGGTGACCTAGCAGTTGAAGTAGCTATTCAGAGTGTTGATGTTTAGAACAGTCTCTCTTATGAAGAGATTCCAGTCGAAATCTTAGACTATCAGACTTATCGATTGAGGAACAAAGAGGTCCCTCTACTTAAGGTTCTTTAGTGAAATTAGTCCATCGAGGAAGCTACTTAGGAAGAAGAAGCAAATATGCGTACTAAGTATCTTTAGCTCTTCTCTGCCGATTTAGATCAAGCTCAAGGTAATAGTTTGACTTAAGCTTATTCAGTTTTATATTCATGTTCCCATTATAAATGTGGTATCTACTACCATTTCATACTCTATCATGCATTCATGTATAAGTTCAGTTATAAAATCATGCATCAACTATGCATTCTCGTCTCGAGAAACTCAGTTTATTAGAACACTCAGTCGCACATTCATGTACCAGTTAGCCATGCATCAGATGTGCATAAGTTCAGTATATTTAGCATGTCAGTCATGAATTCTTGTCTCATTTACTCATGTTCAGTTCATGTTCATTTATTATTTTCCCTCTTAATCAGTGTCATTCGAGGACGAATGTTCTCAAGGTAGAGATATTGTAATACTCGTGCTTATTCCTAGCTAGAAATAATCTCAATGATGCTCGTACTTTCTTTGAAATACAAATATATTTTTGTACCCATTATATTATTAAGATTTCTACCTTCTATCATTTCGGAAATTGAGTTAGCTTTCTAATGATACCAATTTTGTCCAAATCCGACACCAGAAGAGGAAATTAGGGATGTTTTACTCCAAGCTGATCGAAATGCCCAGGTGCGATGTCCAAGTTAACGGACCACCAAACAAGTGATGAACCGCCACTTTGACCATCACAACCAAGGAAGTAGGGCCACGTTCTGGATAAGGATTGACACACGAGTTGTTGGACCGTCAGATTTTTGACAGATCGTCATCCAGGTCGTCAACTCATATCCAGTGAATCCTATTCTGGTCCACGTAAGACGGTTGAAATGATGAACCGTCAAGTTCCTGATGGACCTTCAGTCGGTTCATCACACACCACGTTTAATTTATTTCCAGCCCATTTTTATAGGGGCATTTTGGTCACTTACCACTCGCCTATATATATACCCAGATGATTCCGAATTCAGCCATTTTGCGCATTATTATTTCACAAACAAAAAAAACTAGGGTTTCTCTCTAAATTTAATCTCCTTGAACAAAACCCAATCTTCTTCAAAAATCAAAGGATTTCAAATCCTTCAAGTTCAAAAACATCAAGAACCTTGAGTCAGGTATGCTTAGTTTTTATCTATGGATCCATTACATTCATAGAGCTCAAGAGCCATATTTTAAATATTATTTTGTGATTATCTTGTTGTGACATGAGCATGTACATGTTGATGATTGTTGCTTAAGTTTCAAGATGATATCTAAAGGTGATTTCAAACCCATGATCCTTATGTGGCTTAATATGGTGAAATTCATGAACACACTTAAGATAAAAGAATGCATGGAAAATGTTTGATAATATGCCTATATGATAGAATTCATGTCCCATGATTTAATAGTACTTAGCGAACAAGTCCATGCTCTATGCTTTAAGATTTCAAATGAATTCCATGTGAGTGATATGCGTTGTTGTTGTGATATGGCTTGACCATGATATTGAAGCTATGCAAGTATATACATGTTTTATGAATTTTACTTCCATGTATAAGATATTGAGAACTATGCTTAGTGTGAAATCCCCTACTCATGATATGGTAAATTGTGGACTCTACTCTTACGATCAAGTCAGTCATGTGTTTCAGTTTCCTTCCATTGAGTCCTGGGGGTACTTGTACCCAAAAAATTTAGATGTGTGCCTAGAACCATGTCATGTTATCACAATAATCTCAATCAAGCCATGATCTATAAAACTCTGTCGGCATGTGACTCAAGAAACCTCGGAAATCTCATGATCTCAGTTAATTCTCAAATAGTAGCACTAATCCATCAGTCAACTGAAGTCAGTTACACAGTCCATGTATCGTCAGTTAAATCACGTTCAATCTCTTCAGATGCGAGTAGAAGCTAGCAAGGATGGGAACTCACCTACAAGTTTAGGGTGTGATTCTTAGTAATGATCCTTATGTTCCAGAACTACATAGCCAGCGTAGGTTGAGACATCTTAACCTGTCAGATTAGGGTTGATGAGATGGCTTAATCCGTCAGTTTAGGATTCCCACCGTTCTTATTTTGATTACTTGCCAGCTAAGGGCCACTCACAGCTGTCCTTACCAGTGGCGCGTAATTGACACGCTTCCAGTCGGGGCAGAGATTGGACCCCAACTTAGCTATATGCTTTATTGGGGCATGTCGGTCAAACAACTACTTTCCACAATTTCAGTCCTAGTCTTAGTAAAAGAACTTAGATATTTCTTCAGATTTCAGTATATTAGGATTGTCAGATACAGTCAATTTAATTACAGAACGGAACACAAATAGTTTCACTAGATTCAAGACTGTCAAACACAGTCATCTATGTTATCATAATTTTAGTATTTGTCATGATTGATATTAGATCATGTATTAGTGTCTAGATCTAGATATCATGTAATCACGATCTCAATTACTATGTATGCATGTTTTCAGTCTTACATTCATATCAGGTAGTCAGTTAGCATCGTTCATGCATGTAAACTCTTTTGCATTTAGCGTACCTCACTCGTATACTCAATACTCCCAGTTGTACTGACGCATTTGCGCTATGGTGCCTTCTTTCACATTTCACTATCGGTTCACAAATACGAGCTCCAGATCTGTAGTAGCAGTAGCATTCTAGTCACAGAGTTACAGTGAGTCCTCATCCATTCGAGGACTATATTATTTATTTCATTTATTATTTCATTTCAGTTTTGCTAGATAGAGTTAGTTGGAGACATGTTCCTTCAACTCCTTACTTAGACAATATTTAGAGGCTTTTGGATTTAGTCCTGATTTGATTTAGATTTCAGTTGTTTTGGGTATTCGTTACCCCATATGGATGTTATGATTTGTCAAATATTCTATGTAGTTGAACCTTATGGCCTATTGTTCATGTTTTTCTGCATTATTACGTCATATATTACAGTATACAGGTACAAATATCAGTCATGGGTTAGCTTGTGGCCCCTCGGTATCATGCGCACCGTGTAGCGATTCGGTTCAGAAAAATGGGGCATTACAATGCCTATTATAAAATGCCTCAAAAGAAGTCATATCAATACGAAAATGATAGCTATTATTATAAGAAAACTTTGTTAAAGGCAATGCTGCTCCCACTGGCCACCAAAATCCATCACGCATGCCAGGAGCATTTCCTCCAAAACATGGATAGTCTGCTCTAACTGACTATCTATTTAGGGGAGAAACATTGTACTGAGATCAACTCGAATGTCCAACTCATCCTGAAATGCCTCCAAAAGTACGTAGTGAAGACAAAACCATGATTTGAAATTATAGACACTGGCAAACCATGAAGTCGCACAATCTCGGGAATATAGATATGGGATAACCTCTTAGCCCTGAAGGAGACCTGAATTGAAATAAAATAAGCTAACTTAGTCAATCTATCCATGATAACCCAAACACTATCAGATTCTTAGGAAGTGCGAGGTAACCCAATCACGAAATCCAAAGTAATCCATTCCCATTTCCAGTCGGCAATGAGTAACCTCTGAAGTAACCCACTAGGTCTCATATGTTTGGTCTTCACCTGCTAACAACATAGGCAACAAGCCAAATAATCTGCTATATCTTACATCATACAACCCCGCCAGTAGTGCTGTATAAAGTCACGATACATCTTAGTCTCACCTTGATGGATAGAATATCTGGAACAATGGGCCTCCTCTAAAATCAACCAAATCTAGTCACCCACTCCCGGCACACAATCTCAGCCTTCAATCTGCAAAACTCCATCTAAATAAAGTGAGGATTCCTTAGCCTCCCCACTCAACACCTTATCTCAAATCAATCTTAATCCAATATTATCAAATAGATGAGCTTGAATTTGCTCCATCAAAGAAGATCAAGCCCCCACAAATTCCAAAGCACGTCTAGCTGTCAAAATATCAAGCCTAACTATCTGGTTAGTTAAAGAATAAACCTCTAAGATAAATTGCCTCTCCTAGGTCAAAAGATATTCCAAGTTATCCATGCTAGTCTATTTTTGGATCAAGGTATTCACAACCACATTTGCCTTGTCTAGATGGTAAAGAATAGTCAAGTCATAATCCTTAATAAACTCAAGCCAATGGTGCTACCTCATATTAAGATCTCACTGGATGAAGAAGTACTGAAGGCTACGATGATCCGAAATGATCTCATAACAGACTCCATACAAATAGTGCCTCCATAACTTCAAAGGAAAAACAACCGCTCACAATTCAAAATCATTGGTAAGATAGTTTAATCGCATGAGGCCTAAACTAATGATACACATACACAATCACCTTACCCTCCTACATCAACACAACACGTAATCCAACACCTGAAGCATCATAAAAGATGGTAAAATGACACATTCCTTGGGCAAAGTCAAGATAGAAGCTAAAGTCAACAAATTCTTGAGCTTTTGAAAGCTCACCTCACAACATAGACATTAAAAGGAAATCTTTGTTTGATTCAAATTGGTCAAGGAAGCTGTAATAGAGGAAAAACCCTTAATAAAACCCCGATGATAACCTGCTAAGACAATAAAATTCTAAATCTCAGTGGGAAAAGTAGGTCTATCCCAATCATGAACTACTGAACCCTTGGCTGGATCAACCATAACACCCTACTTCATCACCATATGACCCAAGAAAGAAATAAACTTGAACCACAACTCACTCTTGGAGAACTTAGCATTTAACTTCTTATCTTTCAATCTCTGAAGCACAATTCACAAATGCTCCTCATGCTCAGACTCACTCTTGGAATACACCAAGATATCAAACATGGCTGGAGTATTGGTCTACCCAAAGGACATTACCAAGAAGTCATAATGACCATATCAAATCCAAAAAGCTATCTTCAAAATATTTAAAGCTCTAATCCTCAACTAGTGATAACCAGAATTCAAATTAATCTTCAAAAACACTGCAACATATTGAAGCTGATCAAATAAATCATTAATACGAGAAACAAGACACTTATTCTTAACTGTCAGCTTATTCAAATAGAAACAATCAATACATATCTGCATAGACCCATCCTTCTTCTTGACAAACAAGAAAGGTGCACTACAAGGCGATATACTAGCTTGGATAAATCCCTTATCAAAAAATTCCTACAACTGATCCTTCAATTCCTTTAACATGGCTAGGGCCATCCTATAAGGAGGAACAGAGATGGGCTTGGTGCTCAACTTAACATCACTAGTAAAATCAAAATCATGATCTATAGGCATAACATCAATGGTAAAATCAATATCATCATCTATAGGCATACTAGGCAAGACCGTAGGAAACACATCCTTAAACTCATGAACAACATGTACTGAATCTTAGGAAGGAGATGAAACAACACTAGTATCATGAATATGAGACCAATAAGCTAAACATCCCCTCTCAACCAATATATGAGCTTGAATATACGTGATAACCCTTTTAGGATCGAATGAAGAGAATTTTTCAAAGCTATCCTTGGCACACCCGATGAAGCTACAATCACAATCTTAGAAAAATAATTTAAGACAGCATGATAAGGAGCCAACTAGTTGTAATGCCCGAATTTTCTGAATCGGAATGCTACATAGTGCTCATGACCCCAAAGGACCACAAACTAACCCATGACTGATATATTTACCTATAACTGCATAATATACATATAAAATGCAGAAACATGAACAAAGAAGGCGTAAGGTTTAATCTTGAATAATAAAATATTTTAAATAAGGTGGTATCACAGTACCAAAAATAAATTGAAAATACTAAAGTCTAAATCTGAAAATACTATAATCGTCTGAAAGCCTCTAAACTGTCTGAATAAGGAGTTGAAGGAACATGTCTCCAACTAACTCCCCAAACTAAAAATAAAAAGAAATACTAGAATAATAAATGTAATGATCATGTCCTCAAAAGATGAGGACTCACATCTTACTGATCTGCTATTGCTGATCTGGAATCTGCACCTCAGAACCTATGGTTTAACATAAAAAGAAAGCACCATTGCGCAAATGGATCAGTACAATTAAAGTACTGAGTATATGTGGGGGTAGGCTAAATGCATAGGGTTTATATGCATGAACATGCTAACTTAAATGAATGTGAGAATACATACATACATACATACATAACTGCTACTGAACTCGTAGAGATACTGACTATTTAAGTTTGAACTCTGACAAAATGAGTTTCGTGATACTGAGATACTGAATGACAGATAACATGGATGACGGTATCTAATAGTCCTAATTCTGGGGAAAACTATCTGAGTTTCAAACTGTATCTGAACATCTAAGTTTGAGATTAGTCCTAGCTAACGAGTGATCTCTAAAACTGATAATAAGAATACTCGACTGAATTTGAGATTGAGATCAAGCCTGTCTGCCTAGTGACCTATATATCTAATAATAAGCATCTGAATATGGGACCAACCCTATCTGATGGGATGGTCCAGGAATTAATGGAACTATTTGAGTTCCTTACTGAGATCAATGACTGTATCTGATAGTCCTGATTCCTAATTTCTACTCTAAAGATTGATACTAAAACTGTAACTGTAATTGTGACTGTGAGAGGTAGTAACCTAACTAAAATGCCCCGCTACTGTACTGGTGGGGTCCAATCTTTTCCCTGATTAAAAGGGTGTCAATACCGTGCCACGGATAGAGATATCTACTATGTTCAAGCCTCTCTGATGGGTGACCCTGAACAAAAAATCTAGCCTAAGGAAATATAATAGTCAAGTATAGCCTTAATCTGACGGGTGACTCCTATCCTGTGCTAGCTACAAAGTTCTGGAGTACAAGGATTGTTGCTAATGGCTCTGCCTTTATAACGGGAAAAACTGCCATCCCTGCACTAGCTCGGTGCTAGTCCCTACTCCCAACTGAAAGACTCTAAAAAAGATTAACTACGCTGAACTGACTAATTGAACTGAACTAATTTATAAAATAATTAACTGAGATGATAATATTTTCTTAGTTGAACTAAGCTAAATTCACTAAGTTCTATTGACTGACGAAAAAGCTACTTGAGATCTGAGGTCTGACTGAGATTACTAAAACTACTAGGACTACTGAACTACTGAGATTTTTGAGTTTTTCTGAGTCATGTGACTAACTAAAATCTATGGAGCATAGCTTTACTGAGGATGTCTTGAAAAATGATACTAGCTATAGGCACACAACTATAGTTTTTGGGTACAAGTACCCCCAGGACTCGATGGAAGGACACTGACACACATGACTGACTTGATCATAAGAGTAGAGTCCACAATTCACAATATCATAAGTAAGGATTTCATAATAAAGATGATTCTCAACAAACTATCACATGATTGGGAATGCACACAACATGTATATACTTGCATGGCTTCAATAACATGGTTATTCCATAACACAAAAATATCATGAGCACCTCATACAACATCTTCAATTCAAGACAATAGCATGGGGATCACGTTCAACATAGACTTAGAACATGGAATAGTCATTTAGGACTTATTATGTCATAAAAGCATGATTTTTATTCCCTTAGGTATTTTCACAAACACCTTATATGCACATCTTAGGCATAGGTGGATTAATAAAGATTACAAATATTCAACCACCAATTTTACATATTTATACATTAAATACCACCATATCCTTACACAAAACATACAAAGATCCCATCTTAGGCATCATCAAACTCCAACCACATGAACATCAACCACCACCAACATAAACATCATAATACATAATTAAGAAGTTGGTTCTTGAGATTCATGGATGAAAGGAGTCCATGAATCAACTCATGCATACCTTAGAAGGAAGATTCTTGATGATTGACGGAGGAATTTCCTTGAAATTGGATCTTCAAGCTTAATAATGCAACCCTAGTTGTTTTTCTCTTTTAGTGCTCTTGGATGATGAACTTAAGATATTAGTAGGGTTGTAATGTAATTAGGAGCTATATATTTCCTACGGTTAAGTTTAGGGATGTGTAAGGAGTGTTAAAAGACTTAATTACCCTCAAAATAACTCAAAACGGAGTGTTTAAGTCACTTGAAATCATAAGATAGGCACCACATATGATATCACATATATTTACATAGGCACCACATATGATATCGCCTAAAGTTACATAGGCGTCGCAAATGCGGCGCCTATGATATGATATCACCTATATTTACATAGGCGCCATATATGCTATCGCCTATCTTTTCATAGGTGCCGCATATGCTATCGCATATGCTTTCCAGTGGCCATGTGCATTTTGTTAGCCGATGCACTCTACTTCACAAAGCCATAATTCCTAGCTCGGGTGTTGGATTTTGATGAAATTAGTATCATTGGAAAGATAGTTCGATTCACTATAATTTGGTGGATAGAAATATGCAGAAATACTACATTAGCATCGAGTTATACTCGTTCAACTATATCCCTTATGAAATCAAACACTAAAACTCGATAGATTCAAAAACTCTTAGCTTGTGTTACCTTAAGTGACTTATATAAACATGCTTAACGCATCATAAGCTATATTATCGCTAGAATACTCATTATAAGTCATGTACTTAAGTATGAATAACAGGATAGGAGATTTCATATATAGGAAAAATGGTTCATCTATTAGCTTAGAAAATACGTGGTATTACAATATCTCTCCCTTGGGAACATTCATCCTCAAATGGAAATTAACTAAGGTGGGAGAAATGATAAGATGAAGTACGTACAAGAAATACACTACTAGAACATGGGTTCATGACTGATTTGACTGAAAGCTGAGCATAACATACTGAACATGCATATTTGATACATGGGAAGCTGATTCATGAATATAAGACTAAGGATTCTAATAAAGTGAGTTTTCTTAAAATGAGAATGCATATCTGATGCACAACTGAAAGGCTGAATCTATGCATATCTGATGCATTATTACTTGACTGACATAATATGTAAATGTATGAGTGAAGATACTGATAAATAGTACTTTCTCTACTAAACACATATATCTAATGCCTGAATATCTGACTGAGCTGACTCTTGAAAGCTTGACTGATTATGCCATGGCACTTGATAACTAATTTATAACGGGAACATGAAAGCATCAAGAAAAGGTATGGTATCTCCCCCTTGGGACACTATGTCCCTCTAGGAATGTTTACCTTGCTGAGATACTGGGGTGATGCACAGGGTATCTACGAACTAGATTATAACTAAACATTAGAGAGATGAGACTAATGCATGATACATGAATTGAACTATACCAACTAATGTTACTAACTAACTCATGTGGAAACATAAGCTCAAACGAGGGCAAGATATCTAACAATGCATACAATGATCATGAAAAAATTGTAACGTACCCAAATCTAGGTTGGGGAAACTTTCTGGATCATGGTTAGTCTAGAGTGAATAGAGTTGATTCTGACGCTGACCACTATTGCTGCTGGGATTTGCGGCCTGCTCACGTAAATCTCTACCTTTCTGAGCTAAAACTCTACGCTCTCACATTCTGTGGCCTGGCTTACCGTACCCAAAACATACCTGACTATTAGCTCTACATGCAACTAGATGATTCTTGCCATACTCTCCACAAAGAGGATAAGTATGCTTACTTCTAACACTAATCTAGACTTTGGAGCCTGGTGCCCCACCATTACTAATATCTCTAAAGTTAGGTATGGGCACACTAGCTGAAGATGGAACAGGGGCTGAATTTTTTTGACTATGGTGAGAACGATTACCACCCTGTGACCCAGCCAGAGAAAAGCTATAACTACCTATTCTGAATCTCTTATTAGATCTCTCCCTCTCCTTAGACTTATCTATCTCTATCTACTGAGCATGCATCATTAAATTAGCAAGGTCCATGTCCCTATTGAGCATAGCTTTTCTACACTCTTTCAATAGTAGCCCAGACACACCAGTCACGAACTTACTCAAACTCGCTCTGGGGTCAGCTATCAAGTCAGGAGCATACTTAGCTAACTTGTTGAACATAAGACAATACTCCTTCACTGTTATGGAGCCTTGTCTCAGCTTCATAAACTCTTCTACCTTAGATTCTCTCATGTCTAACGGGAAAACTTATCTAAGAAGGAATCCTGAAATATCTGCCAAGTCATGGGAGTTGCATCTTCCACTCTACTCTTCTTCCACAATACTACTCAATCATAAGCAATATCTTTCAGCCTATAAGACGCTAATTCCACACTCTCCTCTCTGACACATGCATGATTTAGGTGACTTTTTTACCTCGTCTAGATACAGCTATGGGTCCTCACCTGTTACTGACCCAAAGAATTATAGAGGGTTCATTCTCATAAAATTTTTGATTCTAGCTGTAGCTGAATCTGCCTCTTGTTGGGGTGGGGCTGCAGTCTTTCGATTGCCCTGAACACTAGTGGTCATAGCCTGGGCTAGCGCCTATAAAGCTGCCTGAAATTCTACATATGACACATTCTCATTCAAAGAATCTGCGGGCTACGGGGTTGATTGATACCCTCTTCTATTCTTAGGAGTCTTTTTCTATAAACAGAAGAGAAACAAGGATTAAACTAAGAGTTCAACTTAAGCTTTTGCTCACTGGCACAATATGAGTACTGAAAGAAAGAAAACTATTCCTAAATCATTTTATAGCCTCCTGTACATAAATGTGGCGCACAACACACCATGTACAAGACACTACTAGATGTGGCTTTCAAACGTCCTAGGACTCAATTGAACCTTAGGCTCTGATACCAAGTTTGTAATACCCAGATTTTCTAAAATTGAATGATACATGGTGCTCATGACCTCAAAAGACCACAAGCTAACCCATGAAAGATATCTATACCTGTAACTGCATAATATACATATAAAATGCGAAAACATGAAGAAAGAGGCGGTAAGGTTTAATCTTGAATAATAAAATATTTGAAATAAGGTGGTATCACAGTACCAAAACAAAATTGAAAATACTAAAGTCTAAATATGAAAACTCTATAATCGTCCGAAAGCCTCTAAACTGTCTGAATAAGGAGTTAAAGAAATATATCTCCAACTAACTCCCTAAACTGAAAATAAACTAAAATACTGGAATAATAAATGTAACGATCATGTCCTAGAAAAATAAATACTCACTGCTTATAGAAATGCTACTGCTAATCTGGAATCTGCACCTCAGAACCTATGGTGTAACATAAAAAGAAAGCACCATAGCGCAAATACGTTAGTACAACAAAAGTACTGAGTATACGTGGGGGTAGGCTAAATGCATGGGGTTTATATGCATGAACATGCTGACTAATATGAACATGAGAATACATACATGCATATATACATACATAACTGCTACTAAACTCATGAAGATACTGACTACTTGAGTTTGAACTCTGACAACATGAGTTTCGTGATACTGAGATACTGAATGACTGATATAGATGACTGTATCTAACAGTCTTAATTCTGGGTAAAACTATCTGAGTTCCAAACTGTATCTGTACATCTAAGTCTGAAATCAGTCCTAGATAACGAGTGATCTCTGAAATTGATAATGAGAATACTCGACTGAATCTGAGATTGAGATCAAGCCTGTCAATCGGGTGACCTCTAGATCTAATAATAAGCATCTGAATTTAGGACCAAGCCTATCTGATGGGATGTTCCAAGAATCAATAGAACTATCTGAGTTCCTTACTGAAATCAATGATTGTATCTGACAGTCCTGATTCCTGATTTCTACTCTGAAGATTGATACTGAAACTATAACTGTAACTGTGACTATGGGAGGTAGTAACCTAACTAAAATGCCCCGATACTATACTGGTGGGGTCCAATCTTTGCCCTGATTAGAAGGGTGTCAATACAGTGCCACGGGTAGAGACCTCTACTATGGTCAAGCCTCTCTAATGGGTGACCCTGAACAGGAAATCAAACTTAAGCCAATAAGATAGTCAAGTATAGACTTAATCTAACGGGTGACTCCTGTCGTGAACTGGCTACACAGTTCTGGAGTACAGGGATTGCTGCTAACATATCTGCCTTTATAATGGGAAAAACCACCATCCCTACACTCGATCGGTGCTAGTCCCTACTTTCAACTAAAAGACTCTAAAAAAGATTAACTGCGGTGAACTAACTAACTGAACTGAATTGATTTATAAACTGATTAACTGAGCTGATAATATTTTCTTAGCTGAACTAAGCTGAATTCACTAACTTCCATTGACTGACGGAAAAGCTACTTGAGATCTGAGGTCTGACTGAGAGTACTGAAACTACTGGGACTACTGAACTACTGAGATTTCTGAGTTTTCTAATTCACGTGACTAATTGAAATCTATGGAGCATAGCTTGATTGAGGATGTCTTGAAATATGACACTAGCTCTAGGTACACAACTATAGTTTTCGGGTATAAGTATCCCCAGGAATCGATGAAAGAAAACTAACACACATGACTGACTTGATCATAAGAGTAAAGTCCACAATTCAGAATATCATAAGTATTTCGTAATAAAGATGATTCTCAACAAACTATCACATGATTGGGAATGCACACAACATGTATATAATTGTATGGCTTCAATAACATGGTCATTCCATATCACAACAATATCATGAGCATCTCATACAACATCATCAATTTAAGACAATGGATGGGGATCACGTTGAACATAAACTTAGAACATGGAATAGTCATTTAGGACTTATTATGTCATAAAAGCATGATTTCTATTCCTTTAGGTATTTTCACAAACACCTTACATGGACATCTTAGGCATAGGTGGATTCATCAAGATTACAAATATTCAACCATAAATTTCACATATTTATACATTAAATACCACCATATCCTCACACAAAACATATAAAGATCCCATATTAGGCATCATGAAACTCCAATCACATGAACATCAACCACCAATAACATAAACATCATAATACATAATTTAGAATATGGTTCTTGAGCTTTATGGATGAAAGGAGGAATTTCCTTGAAATTGGATCTTCAAGCTTAATTATGCAACCCTAGTTGTTTTTCTCTTTTAGTGCTCTTGGATGATGAACTTAAGATGTTAGTAGGGTTGTAATGTAATTAGGAGCTATATATTTCGTAGGGTTAAGTTTAGGGACGTGTAAGGACTGTTAAAAGACTTAATTATCCTTAAAATAAATTAAAAAGGAGTGTTTAAGTAACTTGAAACTATAAGATAGGCACTGCATATGATATCGTATATATTTACATAGGCACCGCATATAATATCGCCTAAATTTACATAGGCACCGCATATGATATCACCAATATCTACATAGGCACCGCATATGCTATCGCTTATATTTACATAGGCGCTGCATATGCTATTGCATATGCTTTCTAGTGGCCATGTGCGATTGGTTAGGCGACGCACTCTACTTCGCAAAGCCATAACTCCTAGCTCGGGTGTCAGATTTTGCTAAAATTTGTATTGTTGGAAAGCTAATTTGATTCTATATAATTTGGTGGATAGAAATATGCAGAAATACCACATTAACATCAAGTTATACTCATTCAAATATGAACTTTACAAAATCTAACACTAAAACTTGATGGATTCAAAAACTCTTAGCTTGTATTACCTTAAGTGACTCATATGAATATGCTTAATGCATTATAAGCTATCTTATCGGTAGGATACTCATTGGAAGTCATGTACTCAATATGAATGACAGGATAAGAGATAATAATAAGTTAATAATCATATAATTGAGAATCTAAGTGTTAAAGAACATGTTAAAAATATTTAAGGAGTGTTCAAAATAAGTTCAAAATCAAAACATCTATTTAGAATTTAAATAAGGAAACTAGTGATCTTACTTGAGATATGTGTTATTCTAGTTTGTCTTGTTGAATTTTATAATTTGTAAGCATTAATTAGTTGGTTTTGATGATATAGGAATCTTGGTGAGATGTTAAACTCAATGATAGAATGAGATAAAAGACGAATTTTAAGAGGAAAATCATCCAAGAAGTGAGGAACACAAAGATAAATCAATGGGGAAAATGGTGGAAATACCTAGAAATTCTAAGCATAACGGCATGCCAGAACCTTGTATCTCCGTGTTAAGGGCGTACCATGCCATTGGAAACAAACAAAAAATAAAATTTCTAATAATCTTCCATGCCATGCCTGTAAGACCCTGCAAAGTTTCCTTATCGTTTGAGCTTTCAAAACGAATCACATGGAGCTTGACACTTAGAACTTTAGCTAAGTGTTCAACACTTAGTTTATTTTGAACCTTCAAACTTCGGGGAATTAATTCATAACTTTATAGACATCCATTTTTCAATTTTCAAGTTATGTCACGATCGAACAAGCTCATTGTACATATCGAATGAGTTTTGGTATTTTTCAGAACCCATAAGGCCGCGTTTGGATTTCAAACCAGTAGCAAAAATGCTGCTTTTGCCCAATTTTCAGTATTTCAGGGTCAACTTTCAATGATCATAACTTCTTGTATTTAACGAACTGGGTGAGCTACTATATATCTAATGAAATCTCTTAGTCTTGTTTCCAATGAAATTAAATTCATCTAATTTTATCACTGGAGTAAAAAGTTATAATCAATTTACTTCAGCATATCAAACCAGTGGCTGAGGGACAAATGTGACTTTATTTGTTTCGTTAGGGGCATTTTGGTTATTTACCATCACCCAATCATGCTTTAAAACGAGATTCAGCTTACACTGGACCAAAATTTGGTCATTTATCTAAAAATTCTCAGGAACCAAACACATGAGCTTCAACCAAGAATTCAAGATCTCTAAAAATTCAACCGCAGAAATTCAAAAATAATTTAGGAATCATAATTCTCAAGTTGAGATCTTTAAGAGGTACCTATTATTTTAAGAGTAGAGTTTCGAAATCGTAAGTTCATCCAAAGTCACAAATTTGAGGTATGTGGGGTTTGAACAAGAATAATCCTTTCGGTCTTGTGCCCAAAACTTGATTTTTATAAAGATTACGTAAATTTTTATGTAGAAGTTTATACCAATTTATCTTATTTTGAGTTTATGTAATTATCCATGAATTGAGTATTTGAAAGCATTATATTTTATCTTGATATGATTTGAGTTGAGATATACTTATTTTGATTTGTATTTTCCTATTAAGAGTTGATGTTGTTGAATTTATTTGACATGAGTATTGAGAATGAATTTACAAAATTTGTGATATGAATTTTCAATTGTTGAAATTATGATATTTATGTCATGAATTTATTTCCAATATTTTAATTGAGATAAGTGAAGATTTTCGAGATGATTGTTGAGTATGAAATTTAGATATGATTTTGATGTATTAAATATTTAGATTTTGGGTTTTAAATATATGTGATGAAATTATAAGGATATTTTAATCTCGAGTTGTGGACATGATTTTATAAGTATTTCCCAAAAGCAAAGATTGCTGTTTTGATATTAAACAAGTATGGAATTTGAAATGATATTTTGGAAGATGGAATCGTTATATTTATGTCAAGGTTGAAATTAGATTTTTATGATATTACGATTTGGAGTTTTCCTTTATCAAATTATTTACCGAGATTTGAATTGAAATTTATATCATGATTTTTTAGTTGAAAATAGGAATCCACAATTTATTATGATTCAATTATGAGAAATATGATTTGGCCTTCATTATAGCCCCTTGAGATTATTTTGAGGTGGATTTCCTAAATGAGACTGAGCTTGAGTACATGAGTAGTATTTAGCATTAAGCGGGAGGTGTGGGTGAGCGTACCCTACTTTTTTAGAACTACGTGCCGTCGTAGGATTGAGATTTGTGGGCCTAAGGCTGAGTTTGTGATCACTGAGTTGAGGTTATACTCCCTGGCAAGAGTATGACGCTCCTTCCCAACGTGGGGTTTCTTCCTTAGAAGGAAAAAATATTGGACTCCATGATAAGCTCACATGACTTATGTCGATTATAAGAAACTCCCATGGTCTATGTTTTTCTCTATTCTATCTAAGATAAGTGTGTATGGTTTGAAAACTATGATTTATGAGAAAGTTCGTTGTTTCCAAAAGATTGAAATGTTATATTCTAAATAGAGTTGTTTTAAGATTTGATTACTTTACAAGTTGAAATCAAGCAGAAAGTGAATTTGGAACTTATTCTAGTGACTTATGTGATTTATTTTACATGTATTATTCATCCATGATTTTGATGATTTATTCGAGCTAAGTGAGTTATTTATATCAGCATGTATAATTTTATAAACTGTGATGATATTAAGATATTATTTTATATATGCATTACACCCCCATATGCTTGGTACATTTCCATGGTACTGACCCACATATTTGTATGTGGGATACATTTTCTTGGAATGTAGGTAAAAGGTATAGTATGCACCTTCAGATCCAGTCAGTTCATAGTATCCAGTCAGTAGGTGATGAGTTCTTTTGATTCAAGGGCTTGGGTTAGTTATGCAGAACTAATAGTGTTGTATTTTCTTTATTCGATCATATTGAGTTGGGATAGTCGGGAGTCATGACCTTGCTACCTACAGTCAATACTAGTGAGGCTTTATGGACAGTCAGTAGAAGTTGATGTATTCCATTTTAGTTTTGGTTGTAAAGTCAGAATTGTAATCTTGTAAATTCAATTTTGTATCAATCAGATTCCGAAAAGAGTTATTTTCTACAGATTTGTTTAGATTTATACTTTTTGTTCAGTTGCTTATGAGTTATGCCAGTAGAAGTGTTAGCTTGGGGTCACTTGTGACCCTAAGCACCGTGTGAGATCTCGGGACCCAATTTTGGGGTGTTACAAACTTGGTATCAGATTGTAGAGTCCAAGTGTCCTAGGTTGTCTATAAAGTCGTGTCTAGTAAAGTCTTGTGAAATGGTATGGAGACATCTGTACTTTTCTTCGAGAGGCTACGAGGCATTTAGGAAATGTTACCATTGTTTTAAGTCTCAGATCGTGCTACAAAAAAAGTTCTCAAAGAAACTTATACAGATTCTCATCTTACTCTATTCAGGCCATCTCCGCCTTATTTTTAAGATATCAAAAACAGTCAAGCTCAAATCTTTATTGATAATGCTTTCTCGAATACTCTCCCCAGATATTCATAGGATTACAAGAGAGCTAGAATGTACCCCCAGTGCCTTTGAGTTTCAAAGATTGAAGTGTTTTATTCGTGATTCATAAAATTCACGCACTAAGACCAAGTTAGATGTTCTTTCATATTCCTCCTTATAGTCCATAATGATAATCTATACTTTCCTAGCTATGTATTATTCTTGAGATAACATGATCAACAAGTTCCAGTTCCTCTCTTGATAATGCTTTCAGATTTGCTAGCGAGAAGTTTCAAAAGTTTCATAAAGCGGTTTGAGAGGAGCCTTCTAGTGCTTTATAAATCCCTCAAATTTAAAGTTATACCCTCATTTTTATGAGTTTCTCAGAAGAATAAAACGTGTATCCTTAGATCATTGAATTGTGTGTTAAGTTTCTATATCTTGTAACCTTGTTATTATTGTTTTGCTGAAAATCAAAGTCTAGTGAAGCTGTGCGAGGCCTATTTCGATTCACTAGCATAGTTTCTTCATGATTCATCATATTTTCTTTTTTTTTCAAAATTCAAAATCAAAGTCTAGTGAAGCCGTGTGAGGCCTATTTCGATTCACTAGCAACTTGTTGTTCATCTTGTTATGCTTGTATTGGTTGAAAGTATGAGTTTAGAGGTGTAGTGACAAAAAAAATGGTAAGGGTGATTTATTGAATATAAGTATAGCTGAATCTTTTGGCATGAGAATGAGTCAGTAATGCAGTGATATGTCCTGGTGTGTTAGTTTAGTATAAGATAGAGAAGGAGTTATTAATAATGGTGAATTACTGAATGCTTAAAGTATGAAAAGAGTTGTTGACAGGGTTGTTGTGCAAGAAAAGTATAGGTTATTAATGAAGGTACTTGGTGGATGAGTGTTGTTAATTTAGGCATCCATGAGATTGCAAAAAAGGGAGTTAGTTTAAACTTATAGACATATGAAAGAAGTTAGGTGTATAGATGAGTGAATAGTAATGATGTGTAGAAGGAGGATGTTTTGATGTATTGTAAATATGATAGACCATAGAATTACAATTGATTATTATTTTTATGAGGTCTTAGAAGACTAGTGTTTTTTGAACAATTGGCATGTAAGAATAATTGTCAAGATTGTGGTTAATCATAGCTAGAACAAGATACTAAGTTTGAATAGTAGATGGTGATCAAGGTGAGTATAATGATTGATGTGTTGTGAATGTTAGTTGTACAAAAGGTGAACTAGTATGCTTGAACAGTGTATACAAGAATTTAAGTTTGTTGTTTCAGGATTTTGTGAGATGATAATTGTAGAAGCGAAAGAAATTTTAGTATATTCTATGGGAGTTCAGTGGTCATGTATATTATTCTATCCAATACCCTAAAGTGATTGAAGTTCATTTTAGAGTTTATTAAGTGGTTCATGGACTTAATGATGATTGTTAAAAGCTAAGAGAGAGATGATAGAATAAGTAACCAAGTCGGGATCTCAGATTCTTGTAGTAGTGCCAGTATGTGTAGGAATAATGTAAGGGGAGAGGATTCCTAACCCATTCTCTGGTCAGTGCATTTATTCAAGAAATCAATTCATTTTATATTATTTAATTCAAGTATCCATGCTTCTACGTGGTTGATAAAATGCCTTCAAGAATTATCTTGGAACAAAGGATTACATATCATGTTAAACTAGTTTCAAGATAAATCCCCAAGTTATGAATTTTGCTATATCCAATTTCAATAGAATTTTATGTAAATCACCAATTCATGATTTGCTCTATGTATTATACCTTATGCCCCAAAAATTTGAATTTTATAAAGGATTACATGACTTACAAGTTGGGTTTATGCCAAAATTATCATGTTTTGAGTTTATAAAGTTATAAGTGATTTAAGCCTTGAATTACATGACTATTTTCATATATCTATACATATAAAGTGATTTTCCATATTTTTCCCAATTAAGTTTAAGCATGATATTGAGATTATTGATCTTATTATTTTGATGGTATTGAAGTATTTTCAAGAAGCATGTTGAGCATGTTGTTTTGCTATGAATTTAAATGTTTATACATGAAGTGTAAATTGAGATTCATACCTATTATCATTATTTACAAGATTATGAATTTTGAGAGACTTTGAATATAAATTTCATGATTTTGTTCATATTTTCATGCACATTTCTGAGATTTTAAGATTTTAAGATGAACTACGAATGTTTATGTTATCAAGCATAAATTTAGAGATGTTTTGGCACAAGTTTGAAGCATCGGCTTTAAGCCCTAAGATTGATTTTTGATATTTCAAGAAGCTTATAATTTTTTTTTACATACTTTGATATCCTATTCCTAAGGCCTTGGTAAAGAGAGTTGAGTTATTTACAGTATCCCTTTATATTTTTAGGTCTCCATATTCTAATCTTTCAGTGACCTTTTTATTTATTCGAGATGGTGATGATGAGCAGTTGTCTAGAGGGGAGAGAGTAAATATTTCTTGTTGATGAAAGATGGTCGTGTGCTTATTTTAGCTAAGTTGGTAAATATGAAGTAAGATCGAGGCCAAGTCTTCGATAATGTCGTGGTTAGTTGAAGTTTTACACGTTATGTAAGTCCATAAGTTTGAAAAAATTTCGAGGTGACATTTTGAGTATAGCTGGGTTGGTCGAGAATATTTTATGTGTATCATCTTAAGAATTAAATAATACATAGAAGTTGTTATGAGTAAGGTATTAGGGAATATGAGAAAAATGCTTTATGAGTATCTGTTTAGAGATGCGTAAGTGGGTATGAAGGTAGGCTTGAATGTTATATTTGTATATATGTGGAAGGGTGCATTGTACATTAGTAAATGTCTAGTACAATGTTGAGTGTGGTTGTTGGAGTGGTAATGAGAATTTTTCAAGAGATGAGAAGTTGTGAAATGCAGGGCATGTTGAATTCATGATTCAAACTAATAATATAGTGTTAAGTGGTGTATCTTGTGACTTCGAGATTAGGCTTGAACATGGTGATAAGATTTCGTTCCGACTAGACATGAGTAGATGGAAATATCAACGACCATGTGAGAATTAGAAGATGAACCAATGAGTATGGTCTTTAAGGGAAGGGAATGGTTGAGAGATTATTTTAGAAGTGTGTAGTTTTTAAGTAAGGTGTTGTGAGGCCTAAAGTTTAGAAATTCTATCCTAGTGTATGATTTAGTTTCAGCATCCAGTAATCCAATTTAACAATCAAACAGATAGATTCCTTTAGTTTTTCATTTTCCGAACTAGTCTGGTCTTACTACCTGAAGTTTCATAAGTACGGTCATTCTAGAAAATAGTTGTTGACACCAATGAATATTGTGAATTCAGCTCAGTATATGTCTCAGGTATTAGTTTCAGAATTTGGACATCTAATCATGATTTAGTTCATAAGTATTCACTGAACGATCTTTATTTTCCAAATATTCCAGCTCAGGCAATGTGATACTCAGTGCGTAATCTTAGCCTCATTTTTTCTCATGATTTAAGTTTGCATAAACTATCGCTTCGTCGTCTATAAGTATAATCACACCTTGAGCACATCAAGTGAATTCTGAACTCTCAGCATGAGCCAGCTCTTTATAACAAGTAAAGGCAAGTCAGCTCAGACTAAATCAAAGATAAAAACCTTCCCTCATTCAACTCTTCTCTAATCAAATATTCAGCTATATAGCTATTCTTATCATAAGTAAATATATTCTTCAAAGTGTAACAAAGTTGAGAAGGATATAGGTCTAGTAGAGCAAGTTATTTCAACTTTGCATCCTTAGTTTCTCGGTATCCTTAGCCTGTATAGCGTCATTCGAGGAAGGATGTTCCCAAGAGGGAGATATTGTAAGACCCCACAAAGTTCCCTCGTCGTTAGAGCTTTCAAAACGAATCACATGGAGCTTAACACTTAGAACTTTAGCTAAGTGTTCAACACTTAGTTTATTTTGAACCTTCAAACTTCGGGGAATTAATTCATAACTTTATAGACATCCATTTTTCAATTTTCAAGTTGTGTCACGATCGAACAAGCTCACTGTACATATCGGATGAGTTTTGGTATTTTTCAGAACCCATAAGGCCGCGTTTGGATTTCAAACCAGTAGCAAAAATTCTGCTTTTGCCCAGTTTTCAGTATTTCAGGGTCAACTTTCAATGATCATAACTTCTTGTATTTAACGAACTGGGTGAGCTACTATATATCAAATGAAATCTCTTTGAGTCTTGTTTCCAATGAAATTAAATTCATCTAATTTTATAACTGGAGTAAAAAGTTATAATCAATTTACTTCAGCATATCAAACCAGTGACTGAGGGACAAATGTGACTTTATTTGTTTCGTTAGGGGCATTTTGGTTATTTACCATCACCCAATCATGCTTTAAAACGGGATTCAGCTTTTATTGGACCAAAATTTGGTCATTTATCTAAAAATTCTCAAGAACCAAACACATTAGCTTCAACCAAGAATTCAAGATCTATAAAAATTCAACCACAGGAATTCAAAAATAATTTAGGAATCAGAATTCCCTAAGTTGAGATCTTCAAGAAGCACCTATTATTTTACGAGTAGAGTTTCGGAATCAAAAGTTTATCCAAAGTCATAAATTTGAGGTATGTGGGGTTTGAACAAGAATAATCCTTCCGGTCTTGTGCCCAAAACTTGATTTTTATAAAGATTACGTAAATTTTTATGTAGAAGTTTATACCAATTTATCTTATTTTGAGTTTATGTAATTATCCATGAATTGAGTATTTGAAAACATTATATTTTATCTTGATATGATTTGAGTTGAGATATACTTATTTTGATTTATATTTTCCTATTAAGAGTTGATGTTGTTGAATTTATTTGACATGAGTATTGAGAATGAATTTACAAAATTTGTGATATGAATTTTCAATTGTTGAAATTATGATATTTATGTCATGAATTTATTTCCAATATTTTAATTGAGATAAGTGAAGATTTTCGAGATGATTGTTGAGTATGAAATTTAGATATGATTTTGATGTATTAAATCTTTATATTTTTGGGTTTTAAATATATGTGATGAAATTATAAGGATATTTTGGTATCGAGTTGTGGACATGATTTTATAAGTATTTCCCAAAAGCAAAGATTGCTGTTTTGATATTGAACAAGTATGGAATTTGAAATGATATTTTGGAAGATGGAATCGTTATATTTATGTCAAGGTTGAAATTAGATTTTTATGATATTACGATTTGGAGTTTTCCTTTATCAAATTATTTATCGAGATTTGAATTGAAATTTATATCATGATTTTTTAAGTGAAAATAGGAATCCACAATTTATTATGATTCAATTATGAGAAATATGATTTGGCCTTCATTATAGCCCCTTGAGATTATTTTGAGGTGGATTTCCTAAATGAGACTGAGCTTGAGTACGGGAGTAGTATTTAGCATCGAGCGGGAGGTGTGGGTAAGCGTACCCTACTTCTTCAGAACTACGTGCCGGCCTAAGGCTGAGTTTGTGATCACTGAGTTGAGGTTATACTCCCTGGCAAAAGTATGACGCTCCTTCCCAACGTGGGTTTTCTTTCTCAGGAGGACAAAATGTTAGACTCCATGATAAGCTCACATGGTTTATGTCGGTTATAAGAAACTGCCATGGTGTGTGTGTGTCTCTATTCTATCTAAGATAAGTGTGTATGGTTTGAAAACTATTATTTGTAAGAAAGTTCCTTGTATCTGAAAGATTGAAATGTTATGTTCTAAGGAGAGTTGTTTTAAGACTTGATTACTTTACAAGTTGAAATCGAGCAGAAAGTGAATTTGGAACTTATTGTAATGACTTACGTGATTTATTTTACATGTATTATTCATCCATGATTCTGATGATTTAATTCGAGCTAAGTGAGTTATTTATATCAGCATGCATAATTTTATAAACTGTGATGTTATTAAGTTGTTATTTCATATATGCATTGCACCCCCATATGCTCGGTACATTTCCATGGTACTAACCTACATATTCGTGTGTGGGTTACATTTTCTCAGAATGTAGGTACAAGATATAGTATGCACCTTCAGATCCAGTCAGTTCGTGGTATCCAGTCAGCAGGTGATGAGTCTTTTTGATTCAAGGGCTTGGGTCAGTTATGCAGAACTAATAGTGTTGTATTTTCGTTATACGGTAGTATTGAGTTGGCATAGTCAGGAGTCATGACCTGCCTACCTACAGTCAATACTAGTAGAGGCTTCATAGACAGTCAGTAGAAGTTGATGTATTCCATTTCAGTTTTGGTTGTAAAGGCAGAATTATAATCTTGTAAATTCAGTTTTGTATCGATCAGATTCAGAAAAGAGTTATTTTCCACAGATTTGTATAGATTTATACTTTTTGTTCATTTGCTTATGAGTTATGCCAGTAAAAGGGTTAGCTTGGGGTCACTTGTGACCCTAAGCACCGTGTGACATCTCGGGACCTAATTTCGGGGCGTTACCATACCCCTATCGCACCAATGTCTTAGTGTGGCACGCCCATGTGTCAAAAATGGGCTCTTGATTCCACTTACAAATAGTACACTTCTCATATATTGTACACACCTTGGACGACCATTAGGACTTGATATACAATTGAGGAGGATTCTCTTAGGGTTTTTAATCTTTCTCTTAATTTACTTTTGGATTATTTACATGAATTCCTTAATTGTGATTCTTTGTAATTCCATGAGTGGCTACACACCCTCATCTAGGGTTGAGGCCAAGAACATGAGTACTTAAGCTTGTAAAGAAGTTGGTTTATGATATTTATTATTTTTGGTTGTTCATATATACTTGTACTAACTATTCAATGGATTTGCGACCCTTGAATAAATATATAATTCTATAGTTAGCCCAAAATAAAGAAGGAGCAATAGATTAGAACGTGGAATGTATGGAGTAGTATCTTAATCATTTAATGGATTGAAGTTAAGATTTATGTTTAAGATAGGAGTATACCCAATTCTCACTATTTAGTTAATATATGATATAAAATATAAAAGCTGTTAACTTAGTACTCGTATCCTCGCTCAACGATGTAGTTGTTAGGCTAAGTTAAATGGTTAGTGGATTAAAAGATTATAGTCATGTTATCAACCTCATGAACCAATAATCAATATAATTATCTAAACCAATGATATTTCATAGCTAAGTAGGACTATTCACAATTCATTAACCCTGGGTTTCTCCCCATTATCTTTTTAAGCATTTTTCATTCACGTAGTGTTTATGTTTACTTTTAGTTTTCAAATTCCAAACATTATTAGTACTTTTACACTTCTTTAATATTTGTTGTAATACGAGAATTAGATAGTTGTTGAGCACAAGTCCCTATGGGATCGATACTTGTCTTTCTTAGGCTACTTTATTACTTGGGTTACTATGTACACTTGCGTGTTAGTTTGGGTGCAACAAGTTTTTGGCGTCGTTGCTGGGGACTTGTAAATTGGAGACTGTATTACTTGGAGTTTTGATATTTTGTTTTATAGGTATTAATAACTTGATCTCATCTTCTGAATTTGCAGGTTGAGGTTTGAAACGGGAGTAAGAAGGCAAGGACAAAGGATTTGGTTGATCAATATCCTAAACGTGAGCGATGTTTACATCATCTTAGGATAGAAACAATACTTCTCTATCAGATATCACAAATTCAACAAGATGAATCTATTCCTGCACCAATGGCTGAAGATCCACCAACCCACAAGACAATCCACAAACTGGCAATCTCACTCTCAACTAATATATCCTCCATCTTTTGCAGATTGGCATCTAAAGAGGGATTTAAGCTGAAATAAAACATGGTGCAACTATTTCACATCAGTGGGTAATTCAAAAGCCAGTCACATGAGGATCCACAAGTCCATATGTAGAACTTTTTGGATATCAGTAACACCTTCATCCCTAGTGGATCTCTATAGATTATATGGGGATCACACTCTTCCCCTTCTCACATTTGGTGAACTAAAGAAGTAGTTGAATGCTAGCTGACAAGTTCCATTACTACATGAGATGATATGGCAAGGAAGTTCCTCACCCATTTCTTTCCATCCGGCAAGATTGTAAGACTATGCAGTGAAGTCTTGAGTTTTAAGTATATGACAAATGAGAATTTGTATCATGCGTGGGAGAGGTTTAAATCTCTACTCAAGGACTGTCCATACCACCAATAGTACAACAATGCATTGGGTCATACTTTTGTTGAAGCTCTTGATTATAATACAAAGATTTTGTTAAATGCAGTTATAGGTGGTCAAGCATTGGGGAAAACTTATGATGAGTTGTATACCTTGTTGAAATGAATTGCACAAGGTAATACTTATGACACGATCTGAACTAAGGCCTTGTCTCCAACCTGAAATGGAGAACAACCCCGATACCCAACCCAACCAACCAAAATGTACCCTGAGTCAAATAAACTCCAATCATATAACAAGATAACATATCCACCATGTGGTGACTTTGGGATAAGCCTATAGCCGAGGATAACCCAACCAAGTTAATCCACCCAATAACCAAACAATCAACCAAGTCAAGGAATAGCCATGCCAAACTATAATCCAAAACCAAGCCAACAACCCAATTTATATCTATATACATAAAATAACATGATCAAACTATACCCAAGTCAACAGTTGTCCATACAAATCCTCTAAACCAAACCGAAAAGTACCTAGTCGAGACAAGCCCCCGACATAGCTATAATCCAAGTTTATGAAAGGCAAAAGAACATAAAGTAATCTATCACATGAAATAGATGCCTTCTGAACTATAGAACCTCAACACTTTAATCCAACAACTGATCCTGAATTTGATTACTAAGAAGGAGGAGTAGAATAGCCGATTCTTGCATTGCGTGTGTACACGACCACCTGTAGACGGGTTAACGGATGAACGCTAGCATGTACTCAGGATAAGGATAAAATAATGCCATTTAATAAATCCAAGTAAAACCATCCATAAGCACACAAACCATACATACAGACATACATATATATATAACCGTGCCCGGAAAAAAAACCCGGGTTAGTATGCATTTAAAACCTTTAATCTGGGTATGTGAAGCTTAAACATCCTAAATCAACCCACGGGCTATATGGGTCCAGTGTAACCCCCTAAACGGGCCCTAATGCGTGTAGCCATACGAATTAGAGATATCATAATAGTCGGGGATTCCTATGTACCCTTCACTCTCCATAATATAAGTATACAGTGAACTTAGAGGATTCCCGTGTACCTCATAGTATCATAAAAGGGTCGCCATGCCCTACTCCTCACATCGAAAAACTTGAGTTTCTAGTGTTCGTTCATTGAACTCCCACCATCACTGTTAGCTATCACACCCCACCATTATGCCTAATTAAAAGCATTTCCAACCAATCAAACCATTATTATTAACCAAGGCTATTAGTAGTGGTATCGTCATACCGACTATAATTTGTACGTATTGTCCTTATCTAAACCTTTTAATGGTCAAGTGATTCCCATGTACCCATAGATCATGTTATCCAATTGACTTGGAGGATTCCCATGTACCCCAAAATTATTCATTACCATATTAACTTGGGGGATTCCCTTGTCCCCACAAGTATATTAATTAAGCCAACCATTATTCAAACCCATTTCATTAAAGGATTCACTTGGGGGATTCCTACGTACCCTATAAAGTTTTCAAATAGACCAACCATAACCACTAAAACCTTACCCTTTGACCACTCTAATCCATTTAAAACCATTCCAAATAAGCATTTATATAATTCAAACTATTTAAACCATGTAAAACCATCCAAATCTATTCAGGGTTCCATTAACAAACCAAACCACACAAGAGTTCTAATGAAAGTTCAACAATAAAGTTAAAACATTATTTTAGGCATTTCATCAAACATGTTGAGGGCATATCTTTACCAAGACTAAAATCAAAGTATAAACCATCATAATTAGGGTTAATCAAGACCCATTTTCTAAACCTAAACCAAAAAACACCCATATGTGCAACCCATACCCAAAAACATGTAAAAACATAGTTTAAACCAAAATCCAACAACATGCATCAAGAACATTAATAATGATTTCGAAATTCACCATGTAGGATTCATAATCCATATTTAAAAGACAATAAAATATGCCTTTAGTTGGTAGTAACAATAAGGGAAGAAGTACATTCCTTATACAAGAAGATTTCGAAGAGAAACATGATTCTTGAGCCTTTTGAAGAACACTTCTAGAAACCCTGGCATCCAATCTTTAAGTGTGAGTTTGAGAGAGTATTTAAAGGGTTTCTATACATTAACAAGTGTTATGAGAGGCTACCATGGGTTATATAATATGAGTACATAAGGGTTTTGAAGTAGGAAATGTCTGTACTACCCTTGGCTTAAAATTAAAACTTACCATTATGTAGTGTACGACTTACCCATGCCATCCGTACCCTAGGGTACGAGTGGTACCCCAACTCGTACCCAAGACCCTACACATTAGTTCCTATATGACTTCACCCATTTAACTCGTACCTAAAGGTATGAGTGATACATCAAATTGTACCCACATCTTGTAGCATGGATAGATTCTACAAGACCAACTAACAAACAACATATGACATGCTTTGCACCCCTTGTATCATTCTATATGACTCTAACCTTGTTGAGTCATACCTTGGGAAGTAACCAAGCCAAACACATTTCCTAGTGTATGAGTAAGCCACCTAGCCACCCCTTATGACATGACTCGACCCTGGGCCTCATCGTAATGGGCATTCCAAGTCTATCTAGGACTGGGGATGCCACCTGTTTCCTAACCCAACCATCTATATCCAGCCTTTGATGGGCTAAATATTAAACATTTAACAAGATAGCTCAAATATTCTTATTAAGTATCTAAGATAGGGTCACCACCATGACTGACCTAACCGAGTCCAACCATACCACACCAACCGCCCAACTATACCAAAACAAACCATAGTCCATAAACCAGGCCATACCAAAGAGAATACTAAAATATAATATGATTAATCAATCCCAAAATGTAATGTGAAAAAATTTTGAGAAATCTTATGATGTGGTTTCAGCTACCAGCCAATTCCAATGCCAAGGCCGACACAAATTCCGATCTTGCCCATTATAACCCCCCAGAAGTAAAACAAAACCTCTATCTAAAAGAGTAAACATATCCAGTTGGGACATGCCCCAACCATGGCAAAAACCCATATCCAAATTAAAAAAAAGTGTAAAGAAATCCATAACATGAAATGATGCCTTCCAAAAGGTTGGAAGCTCACCACTTTAATCCAAATGCTGATACCAAATCCCCATTCTGAACAAGAGGAGTAGAATAACCGATTCCTAAATAGAGTGGGTATAAAACCTCCAGTAGATGGGGTTAGAGATTTAATGCAATCATGAATATCAGGATAAGGATAAAATAATGCCAATTATAAAACTAATTAAAACCATCCAAAATGCATACAACCATACATATATACATAACGGGAAAGGGAAATGAGGTTTAGCATGCATTGAAAACCTTTACCTGGGCTGTGTAGCTTGGCCGTCCTAAATCACCCACAGGTGATATGGGTTCAACTCCCCTTGCTGAAAAGGCCCTAGTGCAACTAGTCATCGACCAGGGAATTATCCCATGGGATTACTAGTACATTTTCCAATAGTGTGATTGCATGCACACGGTCCACTAAGTCTAATCCTCAAATTGGCAAATACGAGTTTCCAGTTTTGGTCCCCCAGAGACCGCCCCCTTCAATGACCTAGCTACACACCCTGCCATTAATGCCCAATTAAAACTATTTCCAAATAACCAACCAAATGCATTTACCATTTTACTAACCAAGTCCAATATTAGTGGTATCATCATACCACCTTATTACTTGGAAGTAATATCCCTAGACAAACTATTTAGGTTTAGAGGACTTTCAAGTGCCCTTTCCATATAAAATATTAAACCACTTGGGAGACTTCTATGATCTCCAAAAGCATAACCATTTAGGCTTTAGCCTTTTCAAACCATTTAAACCATGTATAGTTCCTTTACCAAGTTTAAAACATGCAAGAATTCCATTAAAAGAAGTCAATGCAATGAACATATCTCTATAAGCATTTTATCAAACACCTTGGGGGCATAATATAGCCAAAACCAATTCCAAAGACTATTAAACCATTATCATGCAGTCCAAATGAATAAAACCACTATTAATGCATATAAAAGCATAATTAAAACCATAGGAAATCATAACTAAGCATTTAACATCAAAATCCTCAAGTAGTAGTTGAAAGCCATACTCATGAAATAGTAAAACCATGAAATCAATGATATAAACCATGCTTTTTTATTCTAAAATACAATGAAGGAATAGAATTATGCCTTATACCGAATAATTTAAGGAAATAAATCACCAATCCCTAAAGCAATCCTCAAGATGAAACCCTACCCTTCTTGCCCCAAAACTTCTTAAAAGAATTATGAAATGTTTTGGAATAGTTTCTAAGTGTTAATGAATAGAGTAATAGGGTAAATAGACTCCAAAGGGTGTTAGAAGTCATGGGTCCTAATTAGGGTAGGTAGCGAAATGTCAAGAATACCCTCACTTAAGTCCCTTAAAAAGCCTTCACAGGCATACGACTAACCTGTACAAGTCGTACCCTCCCAATACTATTGGTACCCACCACTTGTATACAAGTATCAACCTTGGATCAGGCACTGTCCAGTATACGACACATCCAACCAAGTCATAACCACAACCTAGGATCCATGCAAATGACACGTATCCCTAGCAGAATGAAACACTAGGAGAATTAAATACTGCCCACAATATGAGTCTTAATTCAACTTGTACTAAGGCCTTACGACTCATACTCCTAAGTCGTACACATTCCAGTAGCAAAACCATCTCACCAACTAACATTTATCAGCATATGATAGGACCATACCACTAGTACCCCAATATGTGGCTCGTACCCATGAGTCATATTGGGTTTGGAGAATGGGATTCTAAGAAATTTTCTAAGGGTCAAAAGTCAGGATGTTTTAGTCTCCCCCACTTGGAGCATTCATCCTCGAATGATAGACAAGGTAGGGGTAACCATACACAGAGTCATTTACATTATCAAACATCCTTTTAACAAAGTTTGAAAACAAAGAGGGAAAACTGTTAAACTTTCCTTTAACAAACTCAAAAAATAAAGATGTGTGGAAGAACACATACCTTCTGCAAGAATCCCAGGAGTAGAAAATTGATGTGGATACTTAGACTTTATGTCTGCTTCTGCTTCCCAAGTAGCTTCTTCCACCTTATGATTTGCCATAGAACCTTAATCGAAGCCATATCCTTGGTCAGTAACTGGCAAAATTGTCTTTCTAATATCTCCATCGGGACCTCTTCATATGATAGAGAATACAAAATATCCAATCCCTCCGAAGGAACAACCAAAGAAGGATCACAAAGATACTTCCTTAATATAGAAACATGACATATTGGATGAACCAAACTTAAGATAGATGGAAACTCCAACTCATAGGAAATATTTCCAATCCATTGCAAAATAAGAAAAGGACCAACAAACTGAGGACTGAGTTTTCTCTTCTTGCCAAAACACACCACTCCCTTCATGGGAGACACCTTGAGGAACACCCTATCCCAAACCTCAAACTTCAAGTCTCTATGCTTAACATCCACATAGGACTTTTGGCGACTTTGGAAAGCTTTAATCCTATCCCGAATTACCTTGACCTTATCCACCACTTAATAAACTAAATTCGAGCCAAACATATCCGCCGCACCAAGCTCACACTAACCAATAGGAGATCAACACCTCCTACCTTATAATTCCTCAAAAGAAGCCATACCAATACTGGAATGGTAGCTATTATTGTAAGCAAACTCTGCCAAAGGTAGATGCTCAAGCCAATTTCAACTAAAGTCTATCACATAGTCTCGAAGAATATCCTCTTAAGTCTGAATAGTTCTCTATGCTTGCCCATCCGAAAGTGGATAAAAAATAGTACTCAAACTTAACTTAGTCCCAAACCCTTTTTGGAAAGACTGCTAAAAATAAGACGTAACTGCATACCACAATCAGAAATAATTGAAATAGGCACCCCATGCAACTTCACAATCTCTTGAAAATACAACTTTGCATTATCCTCCTATGAAAAAGGTAGTCTGCATTGGCAAGAAATAGGCTGACTTAGTCATCCTATCTACAATGACCCAAATCAAATCAAATTAATTCTAAGAGTGTGGAAGACCGGTAATGAAATCCATATTGATCATTTCTGACTTCTATGTGGGCAACTCTATTTCTTGATACAACTCACCAGGCCTTATGTGCTCAACATTAACTTATTGACACATCATACAATTATTCACTAAATTAGACACATTTCTGTTCATACCATTCCACCAATAGACCTCCTTGAGATCATGATACGTCTTTATTGAGCTAGGATAAACACATAGTATAACTCATGCGCCTCAACCAAAACCATTTATCGCAAACCGTCGACATTAGGAACGCATAACTGACCTTGGTACCTTAAATTACAATTATCACTAATCTCAAACACCGCCACCTTTTCCCCACCAACATCACTTTTGATTTTCATTAAGACAGGATCCAACACTTGCTTCTACTTAATCTCTGCACTAAAAGATGATCAAACTATTTCTTGCACCATCATACTACTATCCTCGGAGTCCAAGATACGAACACCAAGATGAACCAAGAGGTGAATATCCTTCACGAATTCTCACCTTCCCTCCTCTATATGAACCAAAATACCCATTAATTACCTGTTAAGAGCATCAACAACCACATTAGCCTTACTTGGGTGAAAGTGAAGACTCATATCATAATATTTGAAAAGCTCAAGCAATCTTCTCTGCCTAAGATTAAACTCTTTCTGAGTGAACACATACTGAAGACTCTTGTAATTAGAAAAGATATCCACATGAAGACCACACAAATAATGCTGCCATATTTTCAAAGCAAACACAACTACTAACAACTCTAAATAATGAGTAGCAAAATTCCTCTCTTTTACCTTCAACTTCCTGGAAGAATATGTAATCACCTTTCTATGCTGCATTAAAACACAACCAAATCCTAATCGATATGGATCATGATAAACCACGAACCCAACATTGCCTTCCACGAAGTCAGGATTGGAACAAAAGTCAACTTATCCTTCAACTTCTCAAAACATCCTTCAAAAGTATTTGACAAAGAAATCTTAACCTTCTTCTGAGTCAACTAAGGAGCAACTATCGAAGAAAAGCTTTCTACAAACCACCTATAATATCTGTTTAAACCTAAAAACTCCAAATATTGGATGGATTCATGGGCCTAGGCCACCCTTGACCACAACAAACTTTTATGGATCCACCATGATCCTCTCAATAGAAATTATATGACCTAAGAAAGTCACAATGTTCAACAAAAACTCATACTTATAAACCTTGACATACAACTGGTGTTTTTTTAAGGTCTGCAACACAATGCGTAGGTGATTCGCATAATGTACCTTGGTCTTTGAATGAACCGGAATGTTATCAATAAGCATAATGACAAAGAGATTCAAATACTGACGAAACACTATGTTCAACAAGTCCATTAATGCTGTCGGAGCATTAGTCAACAAAAGTGACATCACCAAGAACTCAAAATGCTCATACCGAGTATGAAAAGTTGTCTTAGGGATATCCACCCCCCCAATCTTAAGCTGATGGTACCCAGACTAAAGATCTATCTTACAAAAGAACTTGGCATATTATACCTGGTCAAACAAGTCCTGTGTCCGAGGAAGAGGATACTTGTTCTTGACCATTTTCTTGTTCAACTGCCTGCACAAACAACACTGGTGCACCCCATGAAGAAACACTAGGACAAATAAACCCCTTGTCTATAAGATCCATAAATTGCTCCTTAAGTTCCCTTAACTCAGATGGAGCCATTCTATACTAAGCAATAGAAATTGGATGAGTGTCAAAAAGAAAATCAATACCTAACTCTATTTCACTATCTGGAGGAACACCAGGAAAATCTTTTGGAAAGACCTGTGGAAACTCATTAACTAAAGAGACCAAAGACAAAGAAGGATCCTCCAAGTTAAAATCTTTAACTTGGACCAAGTGATAAAGACAACCCTTAGAGATTATCCTCCAAGATCCAAGATAAGAAATAAACCTCTCCCTAGGAGCTAAGGAACTACCTTCCTATTCTATAACCTGCTCACCAGGGAACTTAAAGATAACCTTATGGGTCCGACAATCCAATAATGCATAACAAATAAACCAATCCACACCCATAATTGCATAAAATCTAACATATCCAACTTAAATAGATTCGCCAAGGTCTGCTTGATACCAACAGATACCCCACAACCCCTTAGACCCTCTTAGAATAATCGAGTCACCTATCAGGGTAGAAATAGAAAAAGAATCCAAAATAACTTTTGGATTGAAATCAAAAGACATAACCACATATGGAGTTACATACAAAGAGTGGACTAAGACCAAACAAGAAATATACATCACGAGAGAAAAGTTATAACATACAAGTAATGACATTAGGTGATGCCTCGAATTCCTTTTGGAATGCCAAAGCATACAACCTATTCTTCCAAACATTAGAACCAGGAGCAATAGCAGATGCATATGCCCCACCATCGGCTGTAGGACCAAAAGATGAAGCCACATGAATCTTATTCACCCCCATAGTAACTTTGTTAATTGGACAATCCATGAGTCGAAAGCCTACTTGGCCACTCCTGAAGCATTTGTCCATCCCTTCTTTAGAATAACCTCGATGGGGATGACTACAAAATCAACAAGGAGAATATAAAAAAATTAACTGACCTCTATTTGCCTTAGATTAGGCAACCTGTGCCCAAGAATTATCACCACCTTGATGACGCTTGTCTCCAGACTGATAAGGAGATCTAGCAGAAAAGGAGCCAAACCCCCCCACTTATTTTTTTGCCACTTATCACCATCTCTACCACCCTGAGACTAAGCACTTCTCTAATAAAAAACATGATACTCTTTCCCTACCTATTCCCAAACTCCTGACTTCCTGCTCTTCTCATTCTCAATCTGCTGCATATGAAAAGTCAACCCAGAAATATCTATATCCTTAATCAACAAAGCAGTCTTGCTCTCTAGATTTAAATCTCTATTCAGCCTAGAAGCAAACTTCCTAATTATTGACCTCTTATCAGCCACCAAATTAGGAGCATGCCTGGATAGATTATGGGACTTCAAAGCATATTCCTTTAATTACACCATTCCCTGCTTGAGGTTTACAAACTCCTCCATCTTAGCTTTCCTCGACTCTTGAGGAAAGAATCGATTCGAGAACATATTAGAAAAGGCCTCCCGCAACCCTTTTATTTACATATCATCTCTATCCATATCCCACTCCTTATACCACTAATAAGTAATATCTTTGAGCTGGTAAACTATAAAGTTAACCTCTTCTACATTAGTAGCCTACATCACCCGAAAGATCTTTTCCATCTCATCTATAAAGCTTTGTGAATCATCCTCCACTTTTTCTTCAGTAAAAATTAGAGGACCAGTCTTTATAAATTGACAAACCCTTGTGGCCTCAGCAGACAAACCACCATCCACACCCTTCTCAACTTGAGCAATAATTAGTTGGGCAATAATATAAATAAACTGCAAAATTCCTATGATATTGCCCTAAGGGACCTAAGGAGAAATAGCCAGAATAGGAGGAAATCCAAGACCATTAGGAATAGGACCATGAGAATTAACATATACTCCAGACATAGGACGTACCCCTTTAACATCCCCAGATGGGATGAAAGAATTTCCTTGTGTTCCAAATCTAGGAGGCATGATCTAAGAGATGAACAAATAAAGATTAAAGAAGATTCTAGGATTGATAAATCAAGCTTGAAGATATAATACCATGAAAGTGAAACATTACTAAGTGCCTTGTAGTCTCTCTTTTATGAATGTGGTGCGCTTTACACCCATAAAAGAGTCTTTACTTGAGACGGCTTTGTGAACTCCCAAGTGACAATAAACCTAGGCTCTGATACCAACTTGATATGACCCAACCCCGAGCCTTATCATAATGGGCATCCCAAACCCATCTAGGATCAGAGACCACCCCATGTTACCCAACCCAACCACCTATATCCACCCATTGATGGGCTGAATTTTAAACATTCAACAAGGTAGTGCAAATGTTCTTATTAAGACTCTAGGATAGGGTCACCACCATGATCGACCTAACTGAGTCCAAATGTACCACACTAACCACCACACCATACCATACCAAACAATAGGTTATAACCAAAAAGAATACCAAAATATAATATGATTAATCAATTCTAAAAAATAATATGATGGAATAGTGAGAAATCCTGTGATATGGTGTCAGGCCACCAACCTATTCCAATTCCAAGGCTGATACTAATACTAATCCCACCCATACAAATCTCCTAGAAATACCACAAAGCCTCTATCCAAAAGAGTAAACAAATTTTATTGGGACATACCGCCAACCATGGCCAAAACTAATATCCAAAATAAAAGAAAAGCTTTGAAAAAAATCTATAAGATGAAATGATGCCTTTCGAAAGGATGGAAGCTCACCACTTTAGTGCATATGCTGATATCAAATTTGCATGCAAAACATGAGGAGTAGAATGACCGATTCCTGCATAGAGTGGGTATATAGCTGCCAGTAGATAGGGTTAGAGAGTGACCACTAGATAGGGTTAGGGTTAAAGAGTAACCACTAGAATTAATCTCATGATAAGGATAAAATAATACCAGTTATAAAACTAAGTAAAACTATCCATGATGCATACAACCATACATATATAAGTGACGGGAAAGGGAATCGGGTTTAGCATGCATTGAAAACCTTTACCTGGGCAGTGTAGCTTAGCCGTCCTAAACCACCCACGGGTGATATGGATTCAGCTCCCCCTGCTGAAAGAGACCCAGTGCATGTAGTCGCATGACCAGGGAAGCATCCCATGGGATGACTAGTAAATCCCCCAATATTTTGACATCATACAAATGGTCCACTCAGACCAATCCTCATATTGGCAAATATGAGTTTCCAATTTTGGTCCCCCGAGATCGCCACTCTCCATGGTCTTAATACAAACCCCACCTTTAATGCCCAATTGAAACCATTTCCAAATAACCAATAATATCTATTTATCATTTTATTAACTAAGGCTAATATTAGTGGTATCATCATACCACCCCATTGCTTGCAAGTGATATCCGTATCCAAAGCATTTAGGATAAGGGGACTTTTAAGTGCCCTTTCCATATACCATATTAAATGACTTGAGAGACTTTAATCTTCTTCACAAGCAAAACCATTTTGACTTTAGCCTTTTCAAATAATTTAAACCGTGTATAGTTCCTTTACCAAGTTTAAAACATGCAAGATTTCCATTAAAAGAAGTCAATGCAATGAACATATCTTTATAAGCATTTTATCAAACACCTTGGGGCAATAATATGACCAAAAAAAATTTAAAAGACCATTAAAATATTACCATGGAATCCAATTGGTTAAAACCACCATTAACGCATACAAAAGCATAATTAAAATCATAGGAAATCATAACCAAGCATTTATCATCAAAACCCCTAAATAGTAGTTGAATCCATAATCATGAACTAGTAAAACCATGCAATCAAAGATATAAAGCATGATTTTTTAGTCGAAAATAGAATGAAGGAATAGAATTATGCCTTATACCAAATAATTTAAGGAAATAAATCACCAAAGTAAGCCCCAAAGTAATCCTCAAGATAAAACCCTACCCTTCTTGCCCCAAAATCTCTTGAGAGAATTATGAGATGTTTTAGAATAGTTACTAAGTGTTAATGAATAGAGTAATAGGGTAAATAGCGTCCAATGGGTGTTAGAAGTCATGGGTCCTAATTAGAGTAAGCGGGAAATTTCTAGAATACTGTAAGACCCCACAAAATTTCTAAGCTTAATTCAGTCCTTTAGGCTTGTCAAGGGGTGTTAGACTTAGAAAATTCTAACTAAGTTTCCAGATTTAGTTTTGTTTTGGCCATCGAAAGTTGAAAATCTATTTTCATGACATTAGTGTCCTCTAAGAGTCCGTATTTTTGTTATTTCATGACCAGGGAGGTCAATAAGTATTCCCAGATAAGTTTAAAAGTTTTCAAACCTCGTTTAGACCATGTTTGGTGTCCCAAAATAGTGGACCAATGCGATCTTGGCGCACCGCATCACCTATCGCATTTGTTAACATTGTTACAGGTTGCCAGAGTCAAAATTACTAAGGCTTGGCATGATCATGGCATGATGCATCGGGTATCGCGTTGAAGCCCTCAATGTACCGCGTCGCCAATCGCGTCAATGCCTAGTTTTTAGTCATTAAATAATCAATATATATAAGGGCAAAAGGGTTAATTTCCCACCTCTATATAAGCCTATAACACGAGATTCAGCTAGATTTTTACCAAAATATAGTTGTTTTTCCCAAATTCCCTCAAGAACAATCTAGGGTTTTCGATTAAAGGTTCTAATCCAGGAGATTCCGCCGTTAATCTTCAAGGAACTTCCATATAAGGTATGTAAAGTTTTGATTCATGGGTTCCTTTCACCCATGAAGCTTAAGAAAACCTTTTAAAATTATAAATTTTGAATTCCATGTTATGAACTGAATCATATCCATGTTTATGTTGTTGTATGGTTACCAAGTTCAAATCTTGGTTACATATAATGAAATTATGTTAGCATGTGGTTTGAATTCTACTAGATCAAGTGAATAATATTGCCATGATGTATTATTTTAATGTTCATGCCTAAGCCTATAGTTATGCATGCAAGGTGTTTGCTAAAATGCCTAAGACAATAGAAACTATGCTTTATGACACAATTGTGACCAAATTGATGAATCCATGCTTTACCCTTATATTCACAATGACCTCCATGCTATTTTTATGCATTGTAATGGTTTGGTGAAATGTTCATGAGATTAGACTTATGAAATTATGACATGTTTATATGTATTTATATTTATGTGTAAGCTTATGACATACACATACTTTATCAAAATTCCCAATGTTTTTACTAAAATTTGTTGACTATGGTCATGTGTTCAAGAAGTGTCATGTCTTGTCAGTTTCATGCCATCTAGTTCTGGTGGTACTTGTACCCAACAATTTAGCTATGTGCCTAGAGCCAGTGTCAATTTCATGATAACCTCACTTACACCATGATCAGTAGTATTCTAAGTTATTTTAAGAACTTAATAGAATTCAGTCAGTTACATGACTCAGGAAAAATCAGTAATCTCATAAACTTAGTCAGTTAACATAATTTAGTAAAATTCCATCAGTCCATAGAATTGAGTGAAATCAGTCTAGTTTATCTCTGTATAATCAAATCAGTGTCTATTTAGTTAGGAGTAGGATTCTACACTGAGCGGACCGAAGGATGAGGGACACACTGACAGTAGAGGGTGTGATCCTTAGAAGTAATCATTGCATTCTAGAACTATATAGCCAACATAGGTTGAGACATAAACACTAACTGTTGAGGGTTCATGAGGAGGATTAGCACTACCAGTTAAGGGTACCACCATTCTCCTTTAGGGATACTAGTAGATGAGGGTCACTTACAACTTATCCTTACCAGTGATACGGTAATGACACCCTTCCAACTGGGGTTATAGATTAGACCCCAACTTTATACATCAAAGGGGAATGTTGGTTAGATGACTACTTCCCACAGTCTCAATCTTAGTCTCAGTAAAAAAATTTAGATAGTTCTTCATATTTAGGACTGTCAAATTTAGTCACACAGTTCAGTACATAACTTAGCTAGTTTCATCAGAATCAGGACTTTCAGATACAGTCACTTAGTTAATAGTATATTATTTATACAAAACTCATGTTATCAGTATTCAAACTAAGTAGTAAGTATTATCACAATCTTATTTACAGTTACGTATTCATGCATGTATTCTTACATTTATGTTCTTCAGTCAGTAAGTATTGTTCATGAAATATGAACCCCATGTATTCAGCCTACCACACTTTGCATATCAGTATATTTAGATGTAATGATGCATACTTTCTTCTATGCTATGGTGTTTTATACCATAGATTCAAACGCTCAAGTTCCCGATCACACTTAGCTTCAGACTCGGCCAGTAATAGTAGATTTGCAGTGAGTCCTCATCATTCGAGGATAGCATGATTATTTCATTACTTCATTAGTTTAGTTTTAGTGGTCGGAGTTAGTTGTGGACATTTCCTATCAACTCCATAGTTTTCAGACAGTTTAGAGGCTTTCAGACTAGTATGTTCAGATAGTTTAAAGGATTTTAGACTAGCATGTTCATACAGTTTATTTCAATTTTAGTATTAATATATCATATTTCTAGATGTTATGTTTTAGCAAATATTTGAACCTTATGACCTTTCAGCCCTTTTATTCTACATTTATCCAATATATTATGCAGTGCTCAGTTACAGATATCAGTCATGGGTTATATTGTGGTACTTTGGGATTGATAGCACCGTTTCACATTCTTGTTATCAAATTTAGGGCATTAAAAACTTGGTATCAGAGCCTAAGTTTCAACAGTTTCCTAGGAAATCCGAAAAGCCATATCTAGTAGAGTCTTGTGCTTAGGTATATTATGCACTACACTTATGGACATAAGGCTATGAGATGTTTTAGGAATAGTTTCCCTTCTTTCAGTATTCATGTCATAGGAGTGAGCATGAGCTCAAGTAAAACTCTCAGTATAATCCACTTCTTCCCCCATTACAAAATATGTCTCCCAAAAAGACTAATGAAAGGATAACCAAGAATCAGTTAGCATCTTCGCCTGTTCAGGAAGATTTCCTGGACAAGAATGTCTTTCATGGAAAATTTAAAACTGACTCCCTTACTTTTATCTTACTCAATAGTAGATTAGATAAATCAACAGACTGTTGTCCCACCCAAGCATATGATTCATGCCCAATAGATTGAGGTGGGAAAGCAAATAAAGAAAGAAAAAAAGAAAAAAAAAGTAAGAATGAGAAGTTTCAACTTGTCTTAGCCTAAGTCAAAGGGTGGCAACCACTATCAGTTTTACCCAAAGTCATCCCTTCCAGTTCCTTCCTCAGCTAGTGATCCAGTCCCTAAATTCAGAGATAGGGCACCAGGCCCTAGATTTCAGGGCAATTTTAGCAGTTCCTGAATCAATCCTCTTTGTTAGACTTGTGGCAAGAACCACAAGAGTAATTGAAAAAACGACGCTGATGTGTATTTTGGATGTAGTGAGTTAGGTCATAGAGTTTGATACTATCCTAAGGATGGTCGACGAAGTCAGCATAATTATCCTTCTGCTCAGTTTGATTGCCTGAATCATCAGGGTGCCACTTCTAGTTCTACTAGTGGGCAACGCCTAAACAGAGTCTATGCTCTTTAGTACCGACAAGATCAGGAAAATTCTGCTAATGTAGTCACTGGTATGTTATAGATCTTTCACTTGTATGATTACACTTTGCTAGATCTAGGAGATTCTTTATATTTCGTTACTCCTTAGATAGCAGTTGATTTCGGAGTCAGTCCTAAAATTCTAGCACAGCCTTTTTCAGTTCCTACCCTAGTGGAGAAAACCATCATAGCCTGGTAGGTATACAGGAGCTGCCCAATTATGGTATCTCAGAGAGTCACCTTAGTAGACTTAGTTGAATTAAAGATGACTAATTTTGATGTCATTTTGGCATGGTTTGGCTTCATTCCTACTATGCCATAGTCGACTGCAGAAATAGAATTTTCCAGTTTTAGTTTCTGATGAACCTGTCCTTGAGTGGAAGGGTAGTATTTTAGCATTCCGAGGTCAACTTATTTCCTAACCACGGGCTAGGAAAATAATTTCTAAGGGATGTATCTATCATCTTATTCTAGTTAAGGACTCTAGTTCTGAAACTCCCAGTCTTGATGTCAGTTCCAGTTGTGAGTGAATCTTCAGATATTTTTCCTGATGATCTTCCCAAATTTCCTCTTTAGAGGGAGATAGTCTTTGGCATTGACCTTCTTCCAGATACCTAGCCCATATCTATTCCGCCATACAGAATGGCACTAATAAAATACAAAGAATGTGACATTCCAAAATTTTCTTTCAGAACTCAGTATGGTTATTTCAAATTCTGAGTCATGTCCTTTGGTCTTACCAATGCCCCAGCAGCTCTCATGGACTTGATGAACCATATGTTCAAGCGGTAGTTGGATATGTTCGTCATAGTCATCATAGATAAAATCCTTGTCTATACCTACAATGAGTGTGATCCTGCAGACCAATGCAGAATAGTATTACATACCCTCAAAACCTATCAGTTAACATGACATCTACTCATGTCCTATATGTCAGCTCTATGATCATCGCTCATATTTGTACATGTTAGAGAAAAATCATGTACATTTATGATTCTTAGTATAAGGAGATCTAGTTTACCCAATTTTGCAAATCATGTTTCATGAGTACAAAAACTTTAGAATTAGGTAATACAGCTCATGAATCATACACTTATGTCATGCTTTATAGTATGGTCAGCTCACATGACTCATTCCCTACTCCCAGTGATTAGCCAACTCAGATTATGTCACGTATACCCTCAGTTTAGATCTCTCGGTGAAATCCAAGGTGTTGATGTTCTATCCTTTAAACCTCAGTTACAATGTCAGTTCAGTAATTGATGTTCAGTAAAGAATTCATATAGTCCTACAAGACTATGGATTTTAGTTATTAGTTACTTAACCATCAAAATAAAGTATCTGTCTAAACCTCAGTTATCAGAAACCAGTATTCAGTCTCAGTTACAGCCTTAGTTATGGTTACCTTCTCAATTACTATCTTAGCTATAATCTCAGTCCCATTCTGAGTCCAATATTCAGATGAAAAGCTCAGTCAATTTTAGCATTACCCGACCAGGGCATATAGTCATCGGTTACTCATTTACTAGTATTTCAGTACCTTCATTTATAGAATGTTTTCAAATTATGTTATACGCTTGGTATAGAATTTCTTAAGATAATACAATTTTCACTCATTCATGCTCAGTTATCTCATGTTACCCAGTCAATCATTACCTTCTATGCATAATGCTCTATAGTTTCAGTCTAGTTGTTTATACTAAGTATAGTTCAGTCTTACATGCCCATTATTTAGCTATTAGCCACGTAGTTACTCAGATAAGTTAGTATGTTTATGCATTTGTGCTAAACACCCATGTGAATATTTTCAGTAGTCTCAAGTGATGTACTATACTATGGTAGAGATTATAGTTAAAGGTGTATTCGAGTGATATGTCTAAGCTTGAAAATTTTAGGTGCAGTGCTTAAGGATTATTCACTCTATCTTAGATGATGTTTCGAAAGCATTGCCTCCTAATACAAGATCTCAGGAATGTGGTGATCCCCTATTCAGATGTCCTACTTTGAACAGGCCAGGATTTTCTTTCTCTTTTCAGTCACTAGAACTCCATAAAAGAGAGAAAGAGAAAGCCTCCAGTTGAGAATAAATTTTTAGCATGAGTTAGTTCTTAAAGCTAGATATTCGGTTTAGCAGTCAGAATAAGTTCATATGTTATGGCTTCCTAATTTTTTCCATCTAGTCGCACTATCCGAAGTCTCATGAAGGTAACAATTCAAAGATGGATCAACCAGGTAGTTGAATATGTAGCTCAATTTATGTTTCATGTCTCAGTCTCAGATCCTAGATAAATAGTCACGATCCAGTTCGTAGGTGCCTTGTGCATCGCCCCAATTTTCCTTAACATCTTGGTAAATTTAACATTCTTGAAGGGACATAGCGTCCCAAGGGGAACATATACTATATCCCTCAAACTTTTATAAAATAAACATACCACTCTCTTTTCACGTAACGAACCCATGTTTGAGTAGTGGGTACCCATAGGTTGACCCTTTAGCTCCAATCTTAGCCGTAGGCCATGTACTCAATGGCTCAGTTCAGTTCACGATAGTCAATCCATGTCAGACATTACAGACTCAGTCATGTTCTCATATTCTCATTCATGCGTGTTCAGAAAGGACCTCGAGTCTGAGGATTGGTGACTTTATGTACCTAAAATTCTCTCTCATAACGGGAGTGAAGAGAGTCAGCAAGAATGGAAAACTTAGTCCAAAATATATCGGTCCCTTAAAAATTCTCAGTCGCTTTGGCAAAGTAGCTTATGAGCTCAAAATTGCCTGTATATCTAGCTTTATTTCATCCAGTCTTTTATGTCCCCTTCTTAAAAAAGCGCATAAGTGATCCAGCAGTTGTAGTCCCTATTGAGGGCATAGATATTCAGAATAGTCTCTCCTATGAGAAAATTTCTAGTTGAAATTTTTAACTATCAGATTCCCAGACTGAGGAACAAAAAAGTCCCTCTAGTCAAAGTTCTTTGATGGAATCAATCCGTTGAGAGAGAAACTTGGGAAGAAAAAGCATATATGCAGACCAAGTATCCTCACCTCTTCTTTGCAACCTCAGAATCAACCCAAGATAATAGCTTTCCCTAAGATTATTTTGTTTCTTGCTTGGATTTCAGTTACAAACTTGGTATACAGTTTATGCTCAATTTTCCATTTTAAACATAGTATCAAATACTATTGCATATTGAGTCGTGCATTCATGTGTCAGTTCAGTCATGTATTTATGCATCAGATATGTGCAATCAACTTATCAGTACTCTCAGTCATGCATTTATTTATCGGCTCAGTCATGAAATCATGCATCAGATATGCATGCTCAATATGAATCTCAGTAATGTCAGTTATGTACTCATTGTTTCAGTTGTTCATGTTCAGTATGTAGTTCAGTTTATCATTTCTCCCATCTCAGTCAGTATAATTCAAGGACAAATATTCCCAAGAGGGAGATATTATAAGACCTCACAAAATTTCTAAGCTTAATTCAGTCCTTTAGTCTTGTTAAGGAGTTTCAGAGTTAGAAAATTCTAACTGAGTTTCAAAACTTAGTTTATTTTTGGCCTTTAAAAGTTGAAAATCTCATTTTGTGACCTTAATGTCCTTTAATGGTTCGTATTTTTGTTAATTCATGACCAGGGAGGTCAATAGGTGTTCTCGAACAAGTTTTAAATTTTTTGGACCTTGTTTAGACCATGTTTGATGTCATAGAATAGTGGACCAACGCAATTTTGGCGTGCCATGTCACCTATCACGTTGGTTAACATTGTTGTAGGTTGACAGAGTTAAAGCTAATGAGGCTTGGAACGATCATGGTGCGACGCAGCAAGTATGCATCGAAGCCATCGACGCACCGCATCGCCAATCTCATTGATGCCCAATTTTCAGTCATTAAATAGTCACTTCTTTAAGGGAAAAAGGGTCAATTTCCCACCCCTATATAATCCTATAACACGAGATTCAGCTAGTTTTTCACCAAAATATAGTTGTTTCTCTCAGATTCCCTGAAGAACAAGTCTAGGGTTTTCAATTGAAGGTTCTAATCTAGGAGATTCCACTATTAATCTTCAAGGAACTTCTATCTAAGGTATGTAAAGTGTTGATTCATGGGTTCCTTTCACCCCTGAAGCTCAAGAAACCCTTTCAAAAATATAAATTTTGAATTCCATGTTATGAACTGAATCATATCCATGTTTATGTTGTTGTATGATTACCAAGTTGAAATTTGTAATACATATAGTGAAATTATGTTAGCATATGGTTGGAATTCTTGTATTTGAAGTGAAAAATATTGCCATGATGTATTATTTTAATGTTCATTCCTAAGCCTCAAGTTATTCATGCAAGGTGTTTGCTAAAATGCCTAAGAGAATAGGAATTATGCTTTATGACTCAATTGTGACCAAATTGATGAATCCATGCTTTATCCTTATGATCATAATGACCTCCATGCTATTGTTATGTATTGTAATGGTTTGGTGGAATGCTCGTGAGATTAGACTTATTAAATTATGTCATATTTATGTGTATTCCTATTCATGTGTAAGATTTTGACTTACAAATACTTCATGAAAATCCCCAACGTTTCTACTATTAATTGTTGATTATGGTCATTTGTTCAAGAAATGTCATGTCTTGTCACTTTCATGCTATCGAGTCCTGGGGATACTTGTACCCAAAAATTTAGTTGTGTTCCTAGAGCTAGTGTAAGTGTCATGATAACCTCAGTCACGCCATGATCAGTTGTATTCTCAGTTAGTTTAAGCACTCAATAGAATTCAGTCAGTTACATGACTCAGTAAAACTCAATAATCTCATGAACTCAGTCAGTTAACCGAATTTAGTAATATTACGTCAGTACACAAAATTCAGTGAAATTAGTCTAGTTTATCTCAATTTAATCAGTTTAGTGTCTATTCAGTTTGGAGTATCATTCAGCACCGAGCGAACCCAAGGATGAGGGCATACACTGACAGAGGGTGTGATCCTTAGAAGAAATCCTTGCATTCTAGGACTATGTAGGCAGTATAGTTTGAGACATAAACACTAGCAGTTGAGGGTTGATGAGGTGGATTAACACTGTAAGTTGAGGGTCCTATCATTCATCTTTCCGGACACTGGTAGATGAGGGTCACTCACAGTTTTTTCTTACCAATGGTGCGGTATTAACACCCTTCCAATTGGGGTTACAGATTGGAGCCCAACTCTCTATAGAAAAGGGGTATGTCAGTTAGATGACTACTCTCGACAGTCTCAGTCTTAGTCTCAGTAAAAGAACTCAGATAGTTCTTCAGATTCAGTCACTCAGTTCAGTACTGTACTCATCTAGTTCCATCAGAATCAGGACTGTCACACATAGTCACTCAGTTAACAGAATATCAGTTATACAAAAATCATGTTATCAGTATTCAGACTCTATAGTCAGTATTATCATGATGTTATTTACAGTTACATATTCATATATGTGTTCTCACATTCATGTTATTCAGTCAGTTAGTATTTTTCATCCATATGAACCCCATGCATTAGGGCTACCTCACTTTGTTTACTAGTATATTCAGACATACTGACATATACTTTTATTCGGTGCTATGGTGTTTTATACCATAGATTGGACTCAAGTCCCGATCCCACTTAGCTTCAGATTCGGCAAACAACAGTAGATGTGCAGTGAGTCCTTATCATGTAAGATAGCATGATTATTTCATTACTTCATTAGTTCAGTTTTAGTAGACGAAGTTAGTTGGGGACATATCCCATCAACTCCATAGTTTTCAGATAGTTTAGAGGCTTTCAAACTAGCATGTTCAGACAATTTATTTTAGTTTTTGTGATGATATACCGTATTTCCAGATGTTATGTTTTAGTAGATATTTGAACCTTATGCCTTTCATTTCTTTTATTCCATATTTATATATTATATTATCTAGTGCTCAGTTACAGATATAAGTCATGGGTTAGCTTTTAGTCCTTCGGGATTGATTGCACCGTGTAGCATTTCGGGTATCAGATTTAGGGCTTTACAAATACCCTCAATTTCCATAAAAACCATTCACCGGAATACGACTAACCCCTACAAGTCGTACCCTCTCAATACGATTGGTACCCACCGCTTATATCGAAGCATTAACCTTGGATCAGGCACTATCCGTTATATGACTCATCCAACCAAATCGTAACCATAACCTATGATCCATACCAATGACCCATATCCCTTATAGAATAAAACATTAGGAGGATCAATCACTACCCATAATGAGTCCCTGATGTAACTCATACCAAGACCTTACGACTCATACTAAGTCATACCTATTCCAGTGACAAACCCATCCCATCAACTAACACTGCACAACATATGATAGGACGATACAACTAATACCCCAACATATGGCTCGTACCCATGAGTTTTATTGGGTTCAGAGAATAGGATTCCAGTAAATTTTCTAAGAGTCAAAACCTGGGATGTTTCACCCTATCGTATTCAAGGGTATAATTGGTACCCCTGAGTCGTACAAAGCTTTGTAAGTCCAAAACTCAAGAATTTTTACAAGGGTCCAAATCTCGGGGTGTTTCACGTGACTAGCATGGTGAAATCTCCAAAAGTGTAATAAAAAAGCCCGTGGGTATGATTGAAGCTGACAGTGTCATAACCTTAGCCTCCCAAGTGTCAACTCTTTAGAATAAAATGATGATACTGTTTAGCAAATTAGCTGTGAATCAATCTCAAGCGCAGGTACATGCAGTACAACACGTTTTTCTTGGTTTGAAATTTGTGGCATAAGTGGCCACTCTATAGACTTGTGTGGAGAAAATCTAGAGTTGGTAAATTTGGTGGGAAATGCACAAATGGAAACTTATGATAATGCCTACAACCAAAATTGGTACAGTCAGCCTAACTATTCATGGGGAAATAATCACACTCAACAGATTCAATAGCAATAAAACATGCAGGCCAACAATGTTGAGGAGACATTAAAAAAGATCCTAGTCAATCAAGAACAAATGACTATTGAGATAAAAAATCTGCAACTTGCTCAAAAAAAATTTGGAGTCACAGTTGGGGAAGGTAGCTCAACCACAAAGTACTACGCCTCAATCAAATTGCCAAGTAGCACAGAGAATCCAAAGCAAGTTATGGCAATCGCCTTGAGGAGTGGTAGAGATCTCATCGCTAGGCCTAAGAAAAAAATTAATGAGGTTCAGACAGAGTTAGTCCCAAAGCAGGTTAAGGAGAAGAAAAGTGTAAGTAAAGAGAATGAAAATTTTAGGATGTTTGAGTACCCAAAAGTAAAGGCTGTTAAGAATGTCCCAAAAAGACTTCCATTACCATTCCCTCAAAGGCTTAAAAACGATTAGGTGTATGATTGATTTAAGAAGTTCTTTGACACATTCATAGAGCGTTACATTAATCTTTCTTTGTTAGATGTTTTACAAAGTATGTTTAAGTATGCTAAGTACATGAAGGTTGTGGTAACTAATAAGATGAAGCTGCAGGATATTAATACGATGTCATTGACTGAGAAGTGCAGTTTGGTGGTGATGAGGAGTATTCCTAAGAAGCTTAAGGACCTGGTGGTGATGAGGAAGATGCCTTATAGGCTTAAGGACCTAGTGAGTTTCACCCTCCCGTACAACTAAATGAGTATGAATGCACATAATTGTATGCATGGCATCACCAGTATCCAAATAATTGAACATAAGGTGCCTAAGCGCTCATAACTAGAATCACGTACATTTTTTAGGGTAGAATACACACCTGGAGTCAAACTCGTAATATGACAACAACCTCGGGCCTAGCAGTATATAACTAGCATAATGATAATACTATAATCCAAGGAAGCTATGATCCAATCGACAAAGTCAAATAGTAAAACTTATACTATGGGATGCTTAGCATTATCAATGGTTAATATGCTTATAATCTGGGAGATATGCTTCTATTTCTACAAGCAGCATTTCATGTTCAGGGTCGGTTCACCCTTTTATCCCCAAACACCATAATAGGGCTAAGTCAGGATATTTTAGTCCTAAACATGACCTATTATCCCCACTTAGTATGCAATCTACCCTACACATAATCTTTCGATGAAAAGTGGATTGAAGCCCACTTCGATGTTTACTTAAAATCCTTAATTCGTCTCAAAATCACTCGTCTTCGCTCAATGAACCCAAAACATTGCCACACCTTTAAAAAGTAATTTACATGTCATTAGGAGTAAAATAAGACCCATATTACAAGATAGAAGGTCGGATTGGAATTTAGGTCAAGAATAGGTCCATGAGAACCCCAAACAAAATCCAAAATTAAATCTGTCACGAGGTCCCTAAAACAAGGAATGTGTGCTCAAAAGTTGAGGATAAATGGTGCATAAATTGGTGTCTAAATCATCCCCTAATATCTATGGATTTTAACACATAATTTCTAAGAATTTACAAATAATTAGGGTGGAAATTGATGGGGAAAACAATGGAAAATGACCAACGCGTGTTCGGATAACTTACCTTAGCTTTAATGGATGATTCCCTTCTCTTGAAACACTCAAGTTCTCAAAAATAGTGGAAATTTTGGGTGAAGAAAGGGGATTTAACAATCCCCAGCTGCTGATAAAGCAGTCACTTGTTCTCTTAAGCGACACAAATTTGCTACAACTCTAGGCAAAAGAATACGAGCACAGCTAAACGGTCTCCTAGCTGCTAAAACGATCCTTGACCACTAAAGCTGACCTTAGCCAACTGGCCAAGGCCACTAAAGAGAAAATCGCTAAAGCGACCTTTTGACAACTAAAATGGTCAAACTAGATTTCACGCACCAGATTTTGGCTTAGTCCAAATGTATTTTGATCAGGTACTCGAGATCCATTTGAAACCCATGCGTGTAAATAAACTATTCTACCATAAAAAAATTGACATTTCAAACTCAATGGAACTGTCCAAACATTCATCGAAGGTCATTTATATATACTTCCCCCAATAGCCCAAAATAAGTCTAGAAGCCTTGGAACTTTAACCAAGGGTCCCCCAGCCTAAAATCAATGTATTGGAGCTAATGGGGCAGTCAAAATTTTCATCCGAGGTTATTTGCTAAGATTTTTTATCCGAGATCAATTCTTTAATAGTTAAAGCTCCAAAATAGGGAAATGAGCCTAAAATCCAAACAAACTGCTCAAAAATCGAACCAACAATTTGGAAAGTCAAAAATAACCTATAGCCTTTGTGGAAAGGCTCAAAATGCCAGAGATGCTCGTAAAATGAGGAAATAACCTAAAGGGTCATTACAATATTTACTAGTAAAAAGACTTTCATTTGTAGAAGGAAATGGATGAAAAAAGTAGAAAATTGCAAATGGATGAGGTACTGAGCCCTCATGCCCCAAGCATGATATCCTAGATAACATCCAAGAAAAAATAATGCTTCCAAGGGATTTTTCCATAGGTTTCCCTTTTTCAACCAAATTCCTTACTCCACTTCTTAAATAGTCAACACTTAACCCCAAAAACCAATTTTCCTCTAACTGAATTGATAATGGATAATGCACATAAATCTAAGCCATAATGCACTAATACCCAACCAATATCGACACAACCAAGCATAGATTCAACTAAGACAAATAGTAGTCCAAGGGATGAATCATGGAACCAACTCCAACATCCAAATATAAACTTTTTTTACCTTTCAAAATCTACTATCCACTCTAAAGTAAGAAGAAGTTCATCCGAGTCTTGTTCATAAAACCCCATCACACTAAACTCAGAGAACAAAAGTTGATCCACCGATAATCCATAATGGAAAGAATAAAATTATACCATAAGGTACTACCTGGACACACCAATGTAGATGGTCAAAGTGTGTGATCTTCTATCCAGGCTACAATTGGTCCGAATGACCGTAGAAACTGATGTCAAGAGTTTGAAGCACAAAGTCTTGGAACCAAATATCCTATCAATTGAGGATGCAGCCATGCTAAGCCCAACTTGAGAAAACTATTTCTGTTGAGTAGACAATCCAAAATTTTGGCAAAAACTACGAATTATGGTAAAGAGCAGAAGTAACCATCATTAAGTGCCAATGGCTATCGTCTGAACATCTATCAACAAAATAAACCTGAATTGAACAAGATCGAATAGATAGCTAAGGAGTAGTTCTAGCCAGGCTGTAGAAGAAATTGAAACTAAGTCAAAACTTTAAATGAAGGATGAAACAAAGATCCATAACTCCACACTGAAATCTCATTGACATGGATAAGTCGCTTGATCCAAACTATCAAAATCAACCTTGTATACCAGCAAACATCCAAATGCCAAAATCTATCATAATAATCATGACGCCATTCAAAAGAGTTAAGATTTGACACTTGAGCCAGCAATGCTAAGCTAAGGACAACACAACTCACTCTCACTATCCAAAATCAGTCATATCCCTACTAGTTCCTACCAGAGCCAAAATTGAACTATAGTTGAAGAACAAAATCACAACGAAGGATAAACCATAAGCTAAAAGTACAAGAAATAAACTCCATATCTAGTGGAGGGCATAAGTAAGCAAAGCATACAAAAAAGTCACTAAGGTTGCAAATAACACTAATGATAACAAAAACTCTAGTAACTGGGAGGGATGCACCATCCGATAAATTATGATCAATCCAATGCTCCATCTAAAGAAACAAACACTAATAGGTACATATCACAAGGAGAAACACTCCACAAAGTCACATTAAGCTGAACAAATGACAAAATAAGGATGTCTAAAATCCCCCATTTTACTCTAACTTTTTCTTAGTTAAACCATGAATAATATTACAAACGAACAGTTTCAAATCTCAACATGAATTCCAAGATCAAGACTACTACAAAAAAATGAACTAGGAAAATCAAGATAATGAATATCTAATTTTCCAAGTTAAGAAGTGGTCATAGGAAAAGATTACCTACCTCTACCTCCCTTAACTCTTCTAAAACAAAAACCACACCACAGTAAGAATGGAGTATCCAACTCTTTACAATAGCAAGATCAAATTATCACCAAGAGATGAACCCAATGAACTTGAAAGGCTAATCCTTGACCTCTCAACATCAATATCAATACTACTACAAGGTGATGAACTAGCCAAATCAGAAGAATGAATCCTAAATTAGTTAATCTAAAAAATGGTCTATTTAGATTAGGAGAGATACTGTTAAAATCTCCACAAACAAGAAGGAAAGTCCTAGAATCTCAAACACAAAAGTAGGAAATATAATAAAACTACTAACTCAAGATACATAACAGAATCACAAAAGGCCAACCTACCTTTTCTTTCATAGCCCACTCAACAACTGATCTAAACTCGCCAACCAAAGAGAAAATGACAAACCTCACCTTGATATAAGAGAGAAAACCATCCAATCAAGATAACTGCCTAGGCCATTGATAAGAATTGTGAGAAAGAAAATTCTAACTTGATAATACTAGTCTAGGTGATAATCAAGTAAGAATAAAACAACATCAAACAATGAAAATAATAATAATATAAACATCAATATAAAGAGTAGGTGGTACCAAAAATGAAAATCATTAAAAAGTTCCACTTTAGGGACATAAGAATGCCAATGTACAAAGGTAAATAGGATTCAGACCTATGCTACACCCCTGGGGAAATATAAATATTGCTCCACTCTCTGTACTACTAAAATAATCATCTATGGAGGTAGTCACATAATCGTAAACCTTATACAATGGCATACCACCACAAATATAAACCTAGCAATGCATATAATCATTGATGGGTATGAAAACCTCAACTCTAACTAAGAAAAAAGTAAAGGAAAGAAATAAAAGAAGCACCTATCATAGTAGAAAACTAGAATCATAAGCCTGATGTGCCTAAAAAGGTATGAATATAAGGAAATCAAAACTCAAATTAAGCATCTGAATCACCTATTGAGGCACTAAGTGCACTACCTATATTTGAAGGTGCCATATATCTATAAGACTAATCTAGATGAGTTGAATGTCTAATAATACCATATACAAGACACTCTCTAGACCAATAATCGACCTCTCTATAGTTGTAGCAAATCCCTGAAGCCCTAACCTTGCAAGAAACACGAGCTAAACCCAATTGGCTGACCAACAGATATCGAGGACAGTCCCTACTAAAATAAACTTCCTCTCTACAATCATAACATACCTCAGGAGTTTAATGATGGTGAATAATACATAATGACCCTATTTGAACATCCAACTAGCATGTGGGGCACTCTCTAAACTAGTGGACAATCTTGCCACAACCAAAAAAAGCTCCTGGAATACTCTGAGGTACAACACCTACTAATCCTAAATGGCTACCACAACCTAAAGATCCATGTTGAATACTCCTATAGGCCTAATAAGAAATCTTGTTGTTTTGATAGCCATGACTAATCTAAGAGCCACCTATAATATGAGAAGCTTCCTATATGGAATTGACAGGCTTTAAGTGATGTTGATCCCTATTGAGAGGATCCCTGTTCCCAGATGCAATACCATTAGCATTGTATTGATTAAATGGCCTCTTATTGCTACCTCTATAAGTCTCAATACATGCTCTATCTATGCTTCTTTAATGATCAACAACTAGATAGAAAGAAAACCTAATTGCTATTAAATTCTTTGATTCCAAATAGAGTGGCAAATCTAATTCTCTAATATATCCATGCAACATCTTATGCTCTGAAGAATATAACATAGTTGTATGTCTGGCTCATTCAAGAAACCTAATCTCATAATCTGAAATTGATAAGGAACCCTTCTTAACGCCAATAAACTCAACTCTGGCTTGAGAAATGCTCAACAAATTAGGCATCATTTGTAGTTGTGAGGTATCCTTACAAAGGCTCAAAATTCATAATACTAAATCTTTAAAGGCTAAAGCAATTGCAAAATCCACCAAATCATGGCCTAGCTCCAAATCCTTTAGCTGATGCTGAAGATCTTCAATACTAACCTCTGACTCCCTAGTCTAACATGGTGCCGAGGCAAAGGAAATGCGTGTCAAAGTCCCATCCACATCTATTGATAACCTCTTATCATCCATCTAAAGCAGAATAGAGTCAAATAATGTACTAGCAATTTATAGACGAAATATGAACACACATCAAGGAGTTAAAAATATAATTTCCTAAGAATACCCTATAGCCTCCCAAAGATAGGATACAAACATCTTCGTACTGATCTGTAGGACTCTACTAGAGACTTAGCTCTTGTACCAACACATCAATAAACTTAGGATCTACTATGTCATGATGCAATTTCTCATGTCTAGATGGAACCTACTATAACCCAAAATTAGGTAAGCCAACCCATAGTCTAAAATTGCTAGCAACATACTATCAAGAGAGATGTATGGAAACAATTGAAAAATATAATAAAGGGGATAACAGATAGAAACCCTAAGACCTAGTGAAATTAGTACAAGATCTTTTAATATGTAAGAATATAATATCAAATACTGAATAAATATACATGTACAATGCATCTTTGATACAACATAGATATCCGCCTAATATGTGTGAGAAAGAGTTGTAATGCTTCAAGAATCAGGAGCTCATCCAAAATGTTCAATCCATAGCTACTCCACATGATGCACACATCAACAAAAAGAACTCATACTAGGATTTGCAAGCTGTATAAGTATAGATGAGTAGATATAAACAACATGCAACTATCTAGAAAGCTACCATAATAAAGCTAGAGAGGAAATAAGGATAAACTAACAATTTTGGTTGTGTTTAGGAACTATAGTACTATATCCTATATCACTGGACAATATACAATTAAAGGGTGGAAAAAGAATATACATAGTAAAATACAAGGCCAAGAAATATATATATGATATGAATAATAGGGGAAAGAGGGATATATGGTAATACTATATATATATATGGATATAAAAGACTAGCTCAAAGGTAACCACCTTAGGCAGCCAACTTAACTTCTCAAAGAAAACCAAACAAGGTAGGAAAGCTAGTACTAGCGTGATCTGGGCCTTAGTCAAATGTCATACCATGAATACAATATATATAAGGCAATTTATCATTAAAAGAAAAAAAATTAGAATCATATCTCCAACCTCAATATTTGTCCCTAATCAGCCTGCCACAATCTAACTATAATAACAACGATACAGTAACTAGCTAGTCCAATCAAACAATACCTAATCAGGCCCCCATAAACCCAGAAGCTTCAATCGAACACTAATAAAACAATTGTCATAGCATTTACCAATGTAACCTCCAATAAGGTTGATAGATATTAGCACCAAACAATATGACGTTGATAGGTAATGCATATGAGTAATTTAATGCAAAGAAAGTCCATAGTACCATAACTAATCAAAGTGCCATAGTGTACCAAGTGAATACACCTCTTCTAGGTCAATAACTTACAATGGCAGGACCTACAATGACCTTTATTCTCTGACATGCTGACTTACGAATGAAGGGGCTCCTAGGTGAATTGGAAATATCTATATACACTTACCTGGTCTCGATCCATGATTTTTAATAATTATTATCATCAGTATACTTTATCCAGTATTTAAGAGATGTATAAATAATAAGTTCATGGACTGGTAACATGGCTAAAAGAGCATAGTCTATAAATCCATTGCCTGGGATAAATTTTGAGACTAAATAATCATAATAGAGTAGAAAAGGTTAGAATCTCTTTAGATTAAAGTAAATAGTGGTGGTGAAAGAGTGGATAAACCATTGAATGAAATCTATCTCGATCTAATTTAAAAATATCTTTAGTTTTAAAAGCTCATAAATCAGTAAATAAGGTGGTACGGTTCCCATTATAAAATAATCCATTTTATAAGTGAAAAGTGTGAATTAATCCCATTTTACAAAATAGTAGTAAAATCATTGTTATGGTTGGGATAATGTCACTAATAAGCATGAATGCACATAACAGTATCACCAGTGCCTAAATAATACAACATAAGGCACCTACACATTCATAACTAGATTCACGCCTTTCAAAAGGGTAGAATACTCACGTGGAATCCAACTGGTATTATAACCACAACCTTGGGCCGAATAGTATATAACTAGCATAATAATGATACTATAATCTGGGGAAACTATGATCCAATCCACAAAGTAAAATAGTTAACCTTATACTAATGGATTTTTGGGATCAACTATGGTCAATATGATTATAATCCATGGTGATAGACTTCTATTTCTATAATAAGCATTTCATCTTAAAGACTGATTCACTCTTCTATCTTAAACTCCTAAATTATGTTAATTTAGGCCATAAGCTTCAACTGAAATAATATAATATCCATATGGGCAAAAAATACCTAAAACAACTGAAAACTGAATCTAAAAGCTAAATCTAAGCATAAATCCATAAACTTCTAAGTACTGTCTAAAATAAGGAGCTGAAGGAACATGTCTCCAACTAACTTCATAAAACCAAACTGAAGAAATAAATGAATAAATCAAATAATGTCATCCTCGAATGAAGAGGACTCACTGCAACTCTGTATACTGAATGCGACTGCTACTTTTTATCTGGGACTCATGCCTCTAAACCTATGGTGTAACATAAAAAGAAAGCACCATAGCGCAAATACGTCAGTACAACTGGAGTACTGAGTATACGAGTGAGGTAGGATAATGCAAGGGTTTATTTGCATAAATAATAATACTAACTGACTAATATGAACGTAAGAGTACAAATATACATACATAGTAACTAAGATCATGAGTATGTGATGGATAAATCTGTACGCTAATACACGGATGGAACAGTAGTTTTGATAACATGGATGATTGTATCTGACAGCCCTGAATCTGGTTGAACTCTCTGAGTTCCATGATATAACTGAATTTGACCGTATCTAACAGTCTTGGTATACTGATATCTAAAGAACTGTCTTGATTTATTTTACTAAGACTGATACTGAAACTGTGGGAGGTAGTTGTTTAACCGACATGACCTATATGTGCCATTACGGCTAAGATATGGTCCAATCTCTGCCCTGACTGGAAGGGTGTCAATACCATGACACTAGTAAGGACAACATGTGAGCAACCCTTATATAACAGGTAAATCTAGTGAGAATGTTGGGAACCCTCATATAACAGGTTAAGCTACCTTATCTACCCTCATATAATAGGCTGTAATGTCTCAACCTATGCTGGCTACATAGTTCTGGAATGAAAGGATGACTACTAAGAATCACACCCTCATATACAGGTGAGTTCCTATCCTTGGGTTCACTCGGTGCTAAATCCTAGTCCCATCTGAAGAGACTAAACATGATTCAACTGACTGTACATGGATAGATTAACTGACTTCCGTTGACTGATGGAGTAGTACTATTATCTTAGAGGTAACTAAGATCATGAGATTTATGAGGTTTCCTGAGTCACATGACTGACTGAGTTCTACAGATTATAGCTTGACTGAGATTATCATGACAACATGATATGGCTCTAGGCATACAACTATGTTTTTTAGGTACGAATACCCCCAGGACTCGATAGAAGGAAACTGACACATATGACATAACTTGATCACTAGATTTGAGTCCACAATTTACCATATCATAAGTAGAGGATAGTATACTCCATGTATTTCATCAACACCTAAAACGTGGTAGGGAAAACATGGATATAATTTGCACACAAAATTCATATTTCCATCATCATACATACTTCATGCCATCACCATAAGAATACATAAATAGCATGGGCATTCATATTGAAGTGTATCGCTAACATGGACTTGTCATTTAGATATCATGAAATCATGTAAATATGAACTTCTAACATCCTAGGCATTTTAGCAAACACCTTACATGCATTCTTTAAGGTACAGGTGGATTTCATACTTGCATTAGTTCAACCCACCCAAAGTTTATGATTTTCAACCAACAATCACATATATTCCATGAAAAACATCCTTAGATATTATCTTGAAACTTGAATAACAATCATCATCGTGTACATGCTTATATCACCACAAAAGTTTACAAAATAACATTTAAAAGCATGGTTCTTGAACTCTATGAACGAATTAAATCCATAGATGAACATTATGCATACCTTAAAGCTTGATCTTGAAAGAGATCTAATGTTTCTAAAGGTTCCTAAAGAAATCCTTAGGCTTGCTCTTGATTTTTCTTGACTAGGGTTTAACACCTTTGGGAAAGAATGCTCTTGTTCCTGAGGAGATGATCTTGAGAGAAACCCTAATCTTGTGTTGAAAAGTGTAAGAGAGGGTTTTTAAAGATGTTTGAACAAAAAAGAATGGAAGATAATACGTTCCTTGAGGGTTATAAGTAGTGGGAATTGAAGGGAAAAGACCAAAATACCCTTATAAAATAAATTCCAAATTGCTGAAAATCATAGCTGATGACATTTGTGACAATGCATCAAAAGTATGGTAAGCCATCAGAAATGTCATCACACAGGAGCTAGAACTGATGGTTTCTGCCTAAGTCTGACGACCTTCATGGTAGGGCATCACAAATGTGGTAAGCTACCACGAATGTCGTCACTTAGAAGCTGGTTTCTCCCTAAGGATGACGACCTTCATGGTAGGGAATCACAAATATGTTAAGCTACCATGAATGTCATCATTTAGGAGCTGGTTTCTACCTATGGTTGGCGACCTTCATGGTAGGGCATCACAAATGTGGTAAGCTACCACGAATGTCATCACTTAGGACCAAGTTTCTGCCTAAGACTGGCGATCTTCGTGGTAGAGCATCACAAATATGGTAAACTACCATGAATGTCATCACTTAGGAGCTGGTTTCTGCCTAGTGCTAACGTCCTTCGTGGTAGGGCGTCATAAATGTGGTAAGCTACCATGAATGTCATCACACAGTTTCCAACCTGATATACTAGAGAAAAATAAGAATAACTCTTTTCTCCGATATCTGATTTGGATGAAATTGGTATCATTGGAAAGTTAATTCAATTATCTATCTATTGATAGGTCATGATCTCAAAAATTCAAAGTATAATGATAGATATTCTCGTTTGAATCTGACTATGGAAATATCTTTCTCAAGAATTAGATCAATGAGGAATGTTTTGATTTGTCTGATAGCTGGGAGTTATTTGAAGCCTTAATATACATCTAACCTACTCATAAAACTATAAAAGAACCATGATGTACTATGCATGAGATTGGTACATGGCTCGAATATTGGTTTGGATTTTTTGGGGTACTACACCACTTGGATTTAAGCTTACCTAGGAACAGTTTGAGTTTGGAATTGAACAAAAGCACCAAGTTACCTTTTTGAAAATATCGTTTCTCAATCCTCCAATCATGATACTTCTTTATACTTTCTTTGTATAGGTTTTCTCTTTCATATGACCTGAGAAGGAATTCATCCAACTCATTCAGTTGTCCTAGTCTTAGCTCTGCTGCCTTCTTCCAATTCAAATTTAACCTTTTGAGTGCACATAAAGCCTTGTGTTCCTGCTCTATTGGTAAGTGGAATGCTTTCTCATAGACTAAATGGAATGGAGACATTCCAATGGGTGTCTTGAAAGTAGTTCGATATGCCCACAAGGCATCATCGATCTTTCGAGACCAATCTTGCCGACTAGCATTCACTATTTTGGCTAGGATGGCTTTAATCTCTTGATTTGATACCCCCACTTGCCCACTAGTGTATGGGTGATATAGAGTGGCTACTCTATGCTGTTTCACCCTATATTTTACCAAGACAACTCAAAACTCTTTTTTGCAAAGATGAGATCCTCCATCGCTTATCATAGTACATGGTACTCCAAAGCGAGAGAAGGTGTTCTTGTAGAGAAAAGCAATAACCCTTTTTCCTTCATTATTGGACAAGGCAATAGCTTTGAACCATTTTGAGACATAGTCAATAGTAACTAGAATATACTTTATCCCATACGAGCTTACAAAAGGACCTATGAAATCAATGCCCCAGACGTCAAACAATTCGACTTCAAGCATCTTAGTCAAAGACATCTCATGTCTTTTGAAGATTGACCCCTGCCTCTGACATTGGTTGAATTTCAGCACACACTCATGATCATCCTCGAACAACAATGGCCAATAGTAGCCACTCTACAACACCTTCCTAGCCGTTTGGTCACCTGCATGGTGACCTCCAACTGGAGAAGCATGACATGCTTCCAGTATACATAATACATCAACTTCTGGCACACATCTCTTTATAATATTGTCAGCACATTGCCGAAAAAGATACGACTCATGCTAGAAGTAATGTGTCACATCATGAAGGACTTTCTTTCTTTAATGGAAACAAAGGTTTTCTGGAATGACCTCACTCACAACATAATTTGCAAAATCAGCGTACCAAGGAATTTTCTCCATAGCCTCAGCCATGATCTCGTCATCAAGAAATGCATCATTTATCTCCATTTCATCACTAGCTGCCTGCTCACATTCCATTCTAGACAGATGATCCAAAACTTGGTTTTTTCAACCCTTTCTATCTTTGACTTTAAAGTCAAATTCTTGTAGCAGCAACATCCATCTAATCAGCCTTGGTTTCGCATTCTTCTTAGCCATCAAATACCTAAAGGCTTCATGGTTAGTGAGGACCACCACCTTGGTCCCAAGCAGGTAAGCCCTGAATTTCTCAAAAGCATACACTATAACCAGGAGTTCCTGTTCAGTGATGGTGTAGTTCTTTTGCACTCCATTCAGTGCTTTGCTGTCATAATATATTGGATGAAATAGTTTGTCCTTTTATCCCAATACAGCTCCAAAGGCAACACCATTTACTTCATATATGATCTCAAACAGTTTTGACCAGTCCGGTGCAACAATGATAAGGGCCTTAACGAGCTTTTTTAAGGCATTCAAATGCCTTCAAGAAAACATCATCGAAGGAGAACTTCACTTCTTTCTCTAAAAGTTTGCAAAGTCGATTTGCAACCTTGAGAAGTCTCTTATAAACCTTCAGTAAAATCCAAAAAGTCCAAGAAAACTATCCACTCCCTTCACTAAAATAAGAGGTGGTAGTTTCTCAATAACTTCAACCTTGGATCGATCAACCTCTATCCCTTTTTATGAAATTTGTGCTCAAGAATGATGCCCTTCTTTGCCATAAAGTGGCATTTCTCCCAATTAAGCACCAAATTAAATTCAACACATCATTTCAAGGACATACTAAAGTTTGCCAAATACAGCTCAAACGAATCTCCCACTATAGAGAAATTATCCATGAACACCTCTAAGGTGTCCTCCATCATATCTTAGAAAATAAACATCATGCACCATTGAAAAGTAGCAGGTGCATTGCATAGCCCAAATGACATCCTCTTAAATGCCAAAGTGCCATATGGGCATGTGAATGTCATCTTCTTCTGATCTTCATAAGCAATACGTATCTGGTTATATCAAAAATAACCATCCAAGAAGTAATATCACCCCCTTCTGGCCAATCGATCAAGCATTTGGTCCATAAAGGGCATCGAGAATTGGTCTTTCAAAGTCTAGGAGGTTAGTTTGCGGTAGTCCATGCAAACATTCCACCCAGTTATAGGCTTGAGTGTAATCAACTCATTCCTTTCATTTGCAATAGTAGTTATGCCCCCTTTTTTGGGCACGCATTGAACTGGGCTTACCCATTTACTTTCAGAAATTGGGTAAACCTCTCCTGCATCCAACTACTTAATAATTTCCTTCTTAACCACCTCTTGGATTGGTGGACTAAGACGGCACTGGTGCTCAATGTTTAGAGTACAATCTTCCTCAAGATGTATTTTATGCGAGCAGATGCCAGGGGGAATGCCAATAATATCTGCGATAGTCCATCCTATTGCTCTTTTATACCTCTGAAGTACTGAAATAAGTGCTTTTACCTACTACTCGCCCAAATCAGCTGCAATAATACTGGGTAGCATATTTTTGTTTCCCAAAAACATGTACCTTAAATGCCCTGGTAGTTTCTTCAATTCCAACATCGGTGGCTCTTCAAGGGATGGGTTAGCCTGTGGTGTTGGTCGATTAGCAAGATCAATATCTATCTTCTTAGGAGCATAAGAGTATGAACCCATTCCTGACAAAGCACAAACAGTCTTTTCATACTCCTTAATATCTTCATGATTAAAATTCATCAGAATTACGGCTAAAGGCTCGACAACAAGTTTCTCCCTTATTGACACATCCTGCTCATCCTCATAATATACATCAACAATAGAGAACATACTCATTTCTTTATGCTGCTTCATTGATTTGCACTTAGTCACAGATATAACATATGTCACCTAACTATCATCAAACATGTGCCCTTGCCATAATAGAGTGACAATATTCGCTCACAAAGGTGCAAATGATCACAAGAATGGTTATATGAATGAAATTACGCTCAATCGCAGAAGGAATTTTCATGTTACATATGATGAACCATAGGCTTACCCTTAGTGTAGTACTCCACTAATACTAGAATATTAGGGCTTAAAATAAAATGACTTTACGGATTGTAATATAGGATAAGGGATGGGTAGGAACTACTCTGTTCTTTAATAGTGACTATCTTCTTTAAGTGATTTAATACATCATATTATACATTAAATCTTCTCTAAACAACTAAGATCTTACAACTTTTACCTTTACACATCTCTTTAGTTTTTCCCTGTCTTATTATGCTGGATACCATATTTTGAGGAGCAAATATATTATATCAATACATGATTCAATAATGATCAATTACTCAATTTTTCATTACATTACTCCCACACATAAAAACTAAACTTTTTCTACACCAATAGCTACTACTTAGGGGCATAACTTTTACCTATTTCCTTCTTATTTCTGTTACTCTTTACCTTAAATATTTTTTAGTTAAAGCACTTAGGATCTTTGGTTCAAACTTTGGCAAATCAAAGAAGGGATTAGGCTACGCATGAAGCCAACAAAAAATATAGTCTAAAGGCTCAATGGGCTAACTAAGAATATGCACAAGGGTAGATAAAAAGAGTTATGAAGCATTGTTCTACAATAAATACTTATATCATCTCCTGAACCCACATTCTTTATTTTTCTTTGCACACACACCAGGAAAGTTCTATACATCACTATACAATAGGAAAGCAACAACCAATTCCTCACTCACACATGGGATATGCTGAAATCAAGCAGGATCATTAAAGACTACAAACAAAGCAATAACATGATTTCACAATTAAGAAAACAACATTTAAGAGTCATATCCATGGGCCTAACTTTCTCAAAAAGTAGTCATTACACACAATCACATAATTTTACAACAAAAACAACTTGCATCATGAAATCAGAAATAGCACTAACAAGAACATCTCACTTACCTAACATAAAAAATTTAAAATTTACACCTAAATTTACTACTAAAATAAAAAATAAGGATATTGGGTTCAAAGGGTGATCCATGGAAAAGAACCGAAAAGAACAACCTTAGGGTGGATGACATTTATACCTTCTCGACTTCCACTAACCACTACCAAACATAAAACTAAAAAGTAAAAGCCTTTTTATAATTTTTTCAAATTTACATAAAATTGGAAATAATCTAAGAATGAGAATCCTAAAGCATTGCTTCACCTAACACCACGGGAATTTTCCCATGCCATACTTAAAAACATACTTTGCCCTTAAATCAAAATTAAAAACAGAGATAGCAATATTCCCCAAGGCCTTTAGGCCTAGCTACCAAGATATTTACAAATCAGTAAGATTGGGTGCCCCCCATACCCAGTCTTTGCATGCTCCTTAGCTCAACTCTCCGATTCTCAAACTTTCCATCAATCTTTGACTCAAAAAACAAAACTACATGAAGTAAAATCTAAACATAAAAAAATCAAATTCCTACATTAACTTGTGTTGCCTCTCAAGCAGCGCTTGATTTTGTATCTCAGAACGACCCATATCATTACATTAACCAGTTTTCTGCATTCTTTTCCTCTTACTTAGAGTCTATATTCTCACTCATTTTTGACCTCTTGAGTGTAGACTCTCAAGGTATGCATCTTTCTTAATAATAGATTTTTTAGGCTCTTTACTCATCATAACATCAAGTTTATATGGGGTCTTGGACATTTCAATTAAATAACTCAAATAGTTCCTTGGTGGTTTGAACTCGAACACCCCTCATTCATCTACTTCCATTATCATAATCATTAGCGAGTCTTTGTAGTGGGAAGGTGGATTAAGTGGTTTATAGACCTTTAACTGCACCTCTTTATTATCAATTCTTATTTTGAGAGGGATCACTCTCACGTCTATTAGTGTTTCACCTATTGCTAAGAAAGGACATTAAAAAATAATCGACACTCTTTCATCTACATCATAATCAAGAATGATAAAGTTGGTAGGGATAATGATCTTACAGTCCATTGTGGGGACGTATCGAATAATCTATTTGGACTGGAATTAAGTTTGGTCATCCATCTATAGCACCACAAAGCATGGTCACTGCTTACCAAAATCCAGAGTATAGATTACAAATAGGGGAATCAAGTTTATATTTTCCTCTAAATTACATAGAGCATGGGCCACATAACTATCAAAAATTTGTATAGGGACTGTAAAACTCCCTAGTTCATACAATTTCTTTGGTATGTTCTGCATCGCAATTGAATAGCTCTCCTCAGTAAGTGCCATGATCTCAATGTCCAGCAGCTTGGTATTTTTAGTCACCACATCCTTCAAGTACCTTGTGTACTTAGGAATTCCTTGCAAAACATCTAAAAGTGGATGATTAATGTGAAGTTCTTTGAAATTATCAAAGAACTACTTAAAACAAGCATCGTCCTCGATATTTTTAAGCCTTTAACGAAATTATAGTGGTGTTATTCCATGTACTTACTCTGTAACTTTTGATTTTGCATACCCAAACTCCCTTAAATTATGAACATCATTAATTTAAACCTAGTGGTGAACTAAATCTATCTGTAGATCTAGATCTTTCTTTAAAGGCTAATCAATTAGCTCTTTACAACAACTCAAGGTGATTGACAAAACCTAATTTAGGGGATCTACATCACTTTGCAATCCACCTTGGGTCCTAATGTTCTGTTCCTAAGCAAGTTGCCCTAACTGAGTCTATAAATTCTTTGGAGCCACTTGCTGTTTTTTTATCTCAGCAACTATTTCTTTTTTATTTTCCAAGATCTTCTTCAAAGTTTCCTTAATGATACTGGCATGTGTGTTATGCTACTATTAGAATTTCATATTCTGATTACTTTCCCGTGCATAATTTGGCTGACACTACAACTTTTGATTGTAGGTGTTACCATAATTTGAATTTTATGTATTGCCTAAAAAATTGACAGACTCTAGATTTGATAAGTCTACAGAGTTTCCACTATTCGCACAAATCTCTTAACAAGACGGTGTCTACTCTATTGCATTCACTTGAGCTGAAGATAAATTCACACCAGATCTAGTAAATTATATCATCATCTGATTCTAAAAGGTAGACTATTAGGAGACTAAGGATATGACACTACCAATTTCAAGTACACCTGTAGACTTTTTCACTACAATCTTTGATGGATTCCCTTATTAAATATGGTTCAACAAGGTATAAAACTCCTCATATGTTAACTCTAATGCCTGGCCACTTGCAGTTATATCTAGTAATATTTCTATATTATGGTCAAGATCTTCTAAAAAGGTGTGAGCTAATACCTCATTCAATTGCAGATAATATGAAATGTCTCAGAGAAGAGATTTGAACCTCTCTAAGGAATGATATAGTTTTCATCCGACTTCTACTTAAAGCTAAATATCTCATGGTACATTTTTGCATTCTTGCTAGATGGAAAGAAAATGATGAGGAATTTTTAAGCTAAGTCATCATATGTAGTGATAGACCATGCCAACTTAGTACCAAACCACTTTTTTGCTTCCCCTAAAAGTGCAAAGGGGAAGAGTTTCAGCCTCACATAATCAGTGGATACCCAGTAGGTATAAATGTGTTCTTTATCTCAAAAATGATTCTAAAAGTGAACCTGTGGATCCTCTTAGGACAAGTCAATAAACTGCCCGTTGCTGTGCAAAAGCTACACCATGTTCTATTTCAACTCAAACCTACCTCCCATAGCGAGTTTATAGATGGCAGAGGTAGAATTATTCATAAGTGAGATTCCCATTTGATGAACAGTACTATGGGCTAGTGGATCATCAACCATAGATATAGGATGATCTTTTCTTCTGTTGGAATATATTGGATTTGGTAGAAAAAGATTGTACCTATCCTCAATTAGTGTAAGCATTTTTTGGGATCAGGATATGGATGAACGAAATCCTTGTTTCTTGCCATGTTACTAGATTTTTTAAACCTTTGTCTACTAATTCAAAAGCTAAGATCATGTATTTCACAACTTGTTGCATCCAGCACAGGCGCAAGTGTATGTGTTTTACCCAAGTAATATAGTATCCTTAATAAAATTCAATTGTCGATCCGATAGGGACTTGTGTTAGACGACTATCAAATTAAAGTTATACTATTATGATTAACCAACTACTAAAATTAACCATGACTATTTAAGAGTAAACAACTAAAATTAAACTTAACAATACGATAATGTAAAGGTTCTTTGAAAATGATAGGGAAAACCTTGGGCTAAGGCAATACGAAAAATCATACTAAGTTTTGGAATTTTTTTTTTAATTTGGTATTTTATTAATAATTAAATCACAATAATGGACCAACCCCTTATACAATTAAACATTGTAGTCCAATTTATCTGACCCAGCCCAACCCAGATCCAATATTGACAACATATTATCAGTGAATTCCCTAAAATAGATAACTTTCCTAATCCTTAAATCATTCACGATGCCTTTTACCATTTTACTCTCTTTTTTTGAATCTGGTTCAATTGTTACTCTGGAGCTTCTTGATGACTCTTCTCCTTCAGATTCACCTTCTGCTAGTAAGTAATTCCTCTCTTATTTGGATGTCTCAGCTTAGTAAAACTAGGAAATTGATGCTGCTTCTTTTATGTCTGCTTTCTCCAGTGTATGAGACTCGAAACAACATTTTTATCATCTCTAATGGTTCTATTCAACAATATTAAGTTGTTACTTCCAGGTATGGCTCTTCTCCTAGCTTTGTTGTTCGTTTGAAGCATTTTTCGCTGCTTGCCTTTACACTTTCTTCTTGTTCTTCTTAGATCTAGAAACTCTGATGATAAGGGATGCCTTGATCTCAAAGAATGAATGTTCTGATTTACAATTAGGTTTATGATGCTGACATCTCCCTCTAAATCCTCCGATGACTTGTTGACTTGTTCAAAATGTGCTCTACCTAGCCTAACTTCCCCGATGCCCTTTATCCCTTTAGAGGAGTGATCCTTAAATAGGTGCACTTCCATTTATCATTATTAAGAATAGATTTTCCTTTCTTGTGAAGTTGTTGAAAACTGGTGATTATGATTTCTCTTAAATCTATTGCTAAATTAGCAAGATAATCAACAAACTAATTTCCTTCCCTATAAATGTGCTAATATATGACTTGCTCATGTTGCAAAGATTGCTCTATATCCTTGACTATGTTTGTAGTACTCTATGGACACTTCCACTTTCCTATTAATACCTTCTGTATAACTAGAGAATCCATCTGAATGATTATCTTATTAAATTGTGTCTGTTTACAATGCTTAGCTGCATGTAAAATAGGATTTGATTCTGCCTGCATACTATTAGTATATTGCTGAGGTTCTGCATTGGCATATAACACATCACCATTCCCATCTCTTAGGCAAAAAATATATGTACTGCCACCCTCATCTCTTCTGACTGCTCCAGCAGTATTATATTTACCCAACCTTCTTCTGGCATCTTCCACGGAACTTTTGTCATTATGATCTTGTTTTTAGCCTTAGCTAACTCTTGAACAATTTGAGGACATTCCATAGAGAAGACTCTTCTAGGTTGTCTAACCATCAATAGAAGCCTCAGATTTCTTGGTATGTTGTGAATGATTCTCAAACCTGTAGTGTTCTTCTTCTCATGCTTATTTCTATTTCTTCTTCTTCATAGTTCCCATAAAATGATGCTAGGAAGAGCTTGATAATAAGATTGTTCTTTCACCTTCACCTCAACCTCCCACTATTTTAAGATAGTACCCTTAGAGTCAAATCTTGAATAGATATACCTACAAAAGAAAAAAAGTAGGACCAAGTCCTTTTAGCATAGGGTGACCTTCTAAAAACACGTGCAAGTGTCTCCACTGAAGGTTCTTCACAACCCAAATATTTAGAAGGTACCTGCATCCCCCATCTTCTTGCATTGTAAACAATTGGTATTTTTCTTTTCCATAACCTCCATAAAAAGAAACATTTTTTGAAAGGCAACCCCTTAACCCAAATAAACTTATAAATATTGCTTATATATCCCTTGTTTCTGGTATACTGTCAAGCACTTTTAACTGTGAAATCTCCCTTTGGATCCATTGTCCATATTGGGATATCCTTGCCTTCTCCTGTAGGTGGTTGATCTTTAGTAAGAATATGCTCAGCCATTTCTGGTGTGACAATATTGTTAACTAACTGGTCATCCCATCTACCTTCTCTTCTGATATCCTTGACTTTTTGGTACTGCAAATTATCTTCCCAGTTTCCTTTCATTAAGGAAACCAAATCACCATATCTAGTCCAATTATCTAGCCATCAATTAGAATTGCCTTCCTTCAACTGCTATGCTTTGGAACTTCGTTGGTTTAACTAATTATCTTGGTTATTGGTTTATGGGGTTTATTATATTATTACGAACATTCAACCCTCAAATCAGTAATCTAACTTATGCTCGCAGCTACATCGTTGAGTAGGGATATATGTTCTAATCTAAAAACATTTGAATTTATTCATGGTATTAAACAAAATAAGGTGAATTAGTTATATTCCTATCAGAAGGGAAAATCCTAACTTCAATCAATGGAAACAGTATGATCTCATCTCACATATCCCATGTCATATCCAATAGTTCCTTCTTCTGGGCTCACGATATAATTTAGCATATATTATAAGGGTCAGGAATCCATATGATAGAAAAAACAAGGATACATGAACAACCAACAATGATAAAAACTATAACCAACTTAATTACATAGAATAAGCAATCATATTCTCAGCCTTAACCTTGGAAAATGGTGTTTCACCACTCATGGACGTAACGAGAATCATAAGAGTATAATCCATGTAATAATCCTTGAATAAACTAAAATAAAAGAGTAGAAATCCTAGCTGAAGCCTTATCCTGCGTATGTTAAAACACAGAAGTCATCAATGGTGAATACAAAGCAATTGAAGTGTCATATTTATAGTTGGACAAAAGCTTCCGATTTTGACATAGCAGCATACCACACAATTATTGCGCTATATAAGCACCATGGCATGGCCTTAAAATACTGAGATAATAGAATTTTCCATTAAAAATCAATCCAAGTATGTTTCACGCCCTTATATCCCTGCTTAGGCGGTGTGATGAATCCCTAAGTTCACAATATCTTGATTTGGTCATTGAATACTCCATGCGTTTGCTCTTTTGATCCTTGATTTGTGGTTGTGTTTCCACTTAAAAATAGATTATATAACATAAAAGTATCATTTTAGTTCTCCCACCAAGCTTCCTATATCATACAAACACACAAATTAGAGCTCACAACATTAAAGAATCGAGCAATAACACCTAGAATAAGACATAGCTCAGGCTAAGCGTAATAATTTTCTCATTTGAATTCTACTTTAATGTTTTGCATCCAATTATTATTTGAACAAACAATAAAATTATCCAAACATTACTTTAAACTTAGATTTTCTAATATACAATGATTAACTCAGTACACACAAAAGAATTCCTCAAAAACAAGCTATTTAGGCTGGATAACAACACTTAGGTGTATAAATCCACATATGATCAGTAGGAATGAAGGAGAAAATGATGTGAAATTGGGTGAAGAAAGGGAATTTATCATTCCAAAGGTGTCGCTATAATGTCTACTTTTCCTCTTAATTGACTACATCTTAAGTAACACAAGTTTGATAAAACGGCTGGGAATGGGACATATGTATCAATAAAGTGGTCACCTTGCCTCTGAAGCAGCTCATGGATGCTATAGAGCTTGTCGCTTAAGAAGGTCCTTGACTACTAAATTTGTCAAACTAGATCAAAGGCACCAAATTTTGCTATGTCCGAAATGGACCCCCAGGTACGCAAACAAACTATGCTACATACCAAATTTGACACTCTAGATTCAATGGAACCATTAAAACTTTCATTTGAGATTATTATGACTGTATGTGGGACACACAACTACAGTTCCATTTTTCATACAATCTGTCTAATAGCCAAGAATGAGTTTGAAGACCTTAGAGCTGTGAGTTTGAAGACCTTAGAGCTGATGGCGTTGTTGGAATTCTCATCCAAGATCAGCTACTAGGAGATTTTGTCCAAGAGAAATTCCTTAAAAATAAAATCTATAAAATAAGGAAATAGTCCTAAAATGAAAATAACATACCCAATAGCAGAACCAACAGCTCTAACAAGTCACAAATTACCCATAGCCACTATAGGAAAACTCATAATGCGGGAAATACTCATAAAATGATGAAATAGCCTAGAGGATCACTACAAATAAGAAGTTGTTGTAATGACAAAACCATGAGGTTCCATATAAGATTATTCTCTAAATATTTTATAGATCATTATAGCAATAAAACAACACTGTAGTAGATAATACAGTTGGAGGATCCATAAACAAACTAATTTATGGTGTTGCTTCTATGTCATTAGATTTGGTGACAAAATAAAATTGTAGCGTATAAGTGATAACAAGGTGTAAATGGGGTATCCTTCCACATTATTTGTGAGACAAGAATAAAGAAGAAAGTATGTGGAAAAATATGGGATTATGCCTAATGTGATGACATAAATGGACCTCCTCGTAAAATATGTAATAGGTTCAACATTAAAAGGGGTCAATGTTGTTGTTTCTAAGGGAATTAAGTTGTATGATAATGATTATATGGAAGCGATAAATGAATAAATTTTTTTTAGTCAAACCAAATTGGGGTTTCATAACCAACCTATCAATGCAAAATAGGAATCGGGTTGGAAGGAAAAGGATCGTGAGGGCAAAGTTTGTTGTTGGAATGATAGTGATAGAGATTGAGATTTATAGGTTAAAGTAAGAGCTAGGTATAACTATTGGTGATATAAATATAGTGACTATGATAGATACATTCATCAATAGGATTGGCTAAAAGGTAAAGAAGCAACCTCCGTTGACATAGTGAAGTATAAGAATGATGATGTGTTTTCTTGAATCCTTATGGGAGTTGAAGGAAGTGTCACGACCTAGTTTCTAAGGACATGATGGAACATGCTATAACTCACCAGTAAGGAAGACACATCCATAGTCCTGAACAGTTAGTACTGAACTAACAAGCATATAAAGAAAAGAATTGCAAAATTGATGAAATAAAGAAGCCATTACATAATATAATCCCAAAATATGGTGGTATCAGAGCAAGATATGCTAATAATACATGAGTAAAAATGAAGAAATACAAAGGGAATTACACCATTACAACTTATCTCAAATACAACATGAAGAAATATCTAGTACATAAGAAGGAGATAAGTAATACCCTAAACATCAGGAGCTCACTCTAAGTATCCAAACAATGGGTGCTCTACACAACGTACAAATCAATGGTGATAACTCATATTATGATCTGTAGGCTGCAAAAATGTGGTATGAGTGCCAAACGAAAGGTACTCAGTAGGAAATTGCCAACTGAGCTCCAAAGATAAAGCAAATATACATAACATATAAAATAAATAGAAAACTACACCCAAGACTCTAGTAACCATAAAACAAATACAATGGGATGATAAGGATATTCTATACTATTAATGTTTGAGAGACTAACTTATTAAGGCTAAGAAAATATCAATGATGAACTACCCTATTCCAGCCATAATCCAAAATCTCAACACTATATCGTATATCCCTGGCCAATATAAGAATAAAGAATGGAGGATATATAGAAATAAACAAGGCCAAAAAAGAATATAAAATCTAAACAAATGAAGGAAGGGATATATGGTAACACCATGACTACTTTTGGCTAGATATAAGGTCAACACAGAGCACAACCTAGATCGTCATTTCTTTATTTTATGTCCTCAATGTAATCTTGTAAGGATTTAGTACTAACAAGCTCAAGGGTTCTAATCTATATATCTCATCATGAAATAATCATACATAAAAATGAAATTGCAAGATAGAATAGGCTAGAATCACACCTCGATCTCAATACCGAAGCTATGACCAATCTCTCATAAGCATGATATAATAATGATAATAACAATATCAATAATAATGAGAGTAACCAGATTTTACAGATAACCAAATACCTAACCGAGCATATGCATACCCCCACTACCCCAATCTCGAAAGTTTCAATTAGCATATAACAACACAAGGTATATTCATCACCTATATCTATCCAAATGTCCCATACGAGCTGATAGACATAGACGCATACTGGTGATAGGCGATGTGCATGCAATAATGAATGCAAAGTACATAATCAATATAATCGTACTTCATCCTTGACGATCATCTTAATATCATACGACCTTTTTGGGTATCACCATATCATTATAATATCCTCCAACCTTATCAGGTATTATCACATTAAAATAATATCCTCCAACTATTTTAGGCATCATCACATAATCATAATATCCCTCTACCTTTTAGGAAATTTTCATATAATCATAATATTAATAAATTTCAACAATAAAGAGTAAGCCCTATGAGGGAGAAAGTAAAGTGCAAGCCCAACAAGGGGTAAAGTAAATGACAAGCTCCAAAAGGGCTAAAGTAAATGATCATAAGAAGATAAGAAAGGTTGAGTATATTATCATAATTCATAGATCATCATTAATATCACATCATTAATAAGTGAATGGACTCAAGTCGTGGATAAAAGAGTTTAAATCTATAAGTTGGTTGTCGAAGTGAACTTCAGAACTAAATCTTTGTAAACGTGTAGAACGGGTTAGAATATCTCTTGACCAAAATGAACAGTAGTGTCAAATCATAGACCAAAATATATCTTGGTCAAATCTTTAAATCATCATTATTAACCTTTATCATTCATGTAAATTATTCATTAAGTTAGGTAGTAATTATTGTGAAGAAATCCATTAAGGGTAGATGGTGTGATTTAGCCAATAGTTAATGACAACACTTATACGATTATAATCTAATTATAATCATATGAATCATTGGTGCAACAATTATGAACATACTGAATCTATGCAGTCATCACTAGTATTCAACATTGGAATCATAAACAACATACTACATCTTTCTCTATCCCATATCTGATAGATGTGTATATAAATATTTATACATTCACAAACTATAACTGTATCATTTATAAGGGTAGTTACTTCCCGGATATCCAACCAATATCAAAACACAACCATTGTCGCAATAATGTGTTCAAAATAATCATAATATTATAATCACGGCCTTAGGCCTATATACATATCCAGATCTATTATCAATAATCATAAATATATAAATCATCTCGTAACTATTGTCCATGGCATATTTATGAGGCATAAAATCACTATGAGCTATGAACCATATCTATAATCATCTCACATTTAAAAGGAATACCAAGGAGACATAATACATCAATAAGCATACTTCATAACTAAGAGGCGTATCACATCTATGAGGCACCTCATATCTATAGGTCATCTATCATGAAAATGAAGAATATCATCTCTATAGGTCAAATATCATATCTAAGAGAAATAGCATCTCTAAAGGTCCAATATCACATCTAAGAGGCTATAACATCACTTATGGTCAATATCATATCTAAAAGGAAATGACATTTCAAATTACTCAATATAGTATCTAAGAGGAATAACATCTTCAATGGCCCAATATCATTTCTATAAGGAATATCATGACCATAAGCTATTAGTTATTATTACAAGGGAAAATACGATCACTATTCGTCAACCACAAAGTAACCGTACACTAATGTTTACTTGTCTCAATTATTCCTAACATACGTAAAAAAATCCACAAAGCCTAACATAAGTCTCGGCCTAAGGCCTGCTGATCCCACTTCTAATCATCAATTTTAACACTTAGGCAATCTACGCCCAAAACTAGGCTAAGGTATCTAGTTTAATTTCTAGATATTAAATAAGCCATAATGAATCCTATGATAACAATTTCTTCTAGAAACAAGGGCATTTAAGTCAACTCTACCCAAACTACGATTCCTAGATTACTACACTAGCCCAATAAGATTAAATTTAATAATCATGTTTCCAATGCTTAAATCCACATCCCAAACATGACATTATATCATATCTAATCTATGAATTAGTTCAATCAAGGTAGGAGGCCATAGGATTCAAAAAGGTACTAAGCATTTAAACCTATGGGTCAAAACCAACATCTAATCCACAAACTTTAATAATCAATACTAGGTTGTCCTATACACAATAAAACTTAATATTCCTATTCACACGGAATATATATCACACATCATCTATGGATAAGAGTAGATAGATTCCTATCTCAAAGCCCAACCTCAAAACCTTACATCATATGACACACGTCCATCTTCACTTTACAATGCCCAAAATTGCTTCACGTTATCAAAATAGTAATTTATTCATCCATACTAGTCTAATGATACTCATATTGCACTATTGTACTTCTAGTCCAAAAATGAAACCAAAAATCTCAAGTGGGTTCCACTTATGAAAATCACATTTTTGAGGTCAACAACATTCATACATGAACAAGGAATCATAACACCCAAGAAGTGGATGAATACAAAATTAATTTTGGACTAAATCTAAGTCCTAAGTTATATTGGGGTTTTTGGTCATGAATCAAGAAATTCTCTAAGAAATTGATGAAATCTTACATTAATTCGAATGATAATCATGACACAATAATAAATTTTGAGTTATCATACCCATTTTGTGTATTTGTCACTCAAGGGTGAAGAGAAGATACCTAAATTCACGATATTAGGGTCTATTTATAGACACCCAGGAAAGGAGAGGACTAGATTGCCATCAAGGGGCTGCTAAGACACAAGGGCTATCGCCATAGGGCTCATCGAGATTGCCATTGTTGAATCATGGTCCCCTTTGTGCGATCACAAAGCACCAGATATCAACAATTTTGGAAAAATTTCAAAATTTTCAACGGTGCCCCAGGATTCATTCAGAATTTGATTTTTGCAAATGCATAATGTAACCCCGCTAAATTTGACATTTTGAATATGTTGGGAAAGTTGGATTTGCAATCCGAGGTCATTTTAAAGAAATAATGGTCCCACACCCATATTTCAAAATTTTCAACTTTTCAATCAATAGGTCAAAAAGATATTGGGTGCATTGGGATCCAAACGAAAGAACTACCTAGCCTAAAATAGATGTTTTGGAGTTGTTGGCATAGTCAGAATTCACATACAAGATTATTTTACTGATGTTTTTTTCTATTTGCCATTTGGAGCCAACAAAGACTTCTAAATAGAGAATTCATTCTAAAAACAAAACGAATTTCCAGAAAATCAAATGTGTAGTCCTAAAAAGTCATATAGACTCGGGGCAGCTATGGAGAAGCCTTAACGATGAAGATAAGTAAAAATATGAAAAATGAGCAGAAGGATCATTAAAATATCCACTACTAAAAGGACTTTTGTCCCACAATGTCAATGCATGGGAGGAATCTCAACAGCTCAAAAGGATGACTTACTGGGCCCACATGCTCTAAAAATTACTTCCTAAATAACCTCCATAAAGAGATAAAACTTCAAGGAGATTTTGCCACATATATCCCTTTTTTAAATAGCACTCCCATTTACCTCGAAACAACCAAATAATTACCCTAACCACTAACTACCCTCAAACTAAGATGAAAAGGCTAATGCATGCAAATCTAAACTACAACACGCTGATATGATCTCAATACACGCATAAACCAACAAATGCTTATCAAAGACAAAAATAGAAAAATACATGAGTAATACCACCGACTCTTAATCCAAATATATCCTCCCTTTACCATTTCACAGCTGCTATCCTGTAATACCCCGTATGTTTCTAAGCTAGGAGACGAACCATTTTTCTTACGTATGAAACCTCCTATCCTATGAGTAGAATTTTAGTGCATGACTTACAATGAGTATCCTAGCGATAAGATAGCTTATGATACATTAAGCATGTTCATATGAGTTACTTAAGGTAATACAAGCTAAGAGATTTTAAATCCATCAAGTTTTAGTGTTCAATTTTGTAAGGGTCATCTTTGAACGACTATAAAAAGGTGTTAATGTGGTATTTTCGCTGATTTAGACCTATAAAATTGTAGAGAATCAAATTATCTTTCCAACAATACCAATTTCTCCTTAATCTAATACCCGAGTGAAAAGTTATGCCCTTTTTCGTGAGAAATAGTAAGGATAGGCGATTGGTTAGGCGCCGCCCAACCAAACTTAGGCGATTGGTTAGGCGCCGCCTAAGTCAGATCCAATGCTAAAAACACTCCTTTTTGAGTTAGTTTGAGGGTAATTAAGTCTTTTAACACTCCTTACACATCCCTAAACTTAACCTTACGAAATATATAGCTTCTAAACACATTACAAACCTACTAACATCTCAAAGCCCATCATCCAAGAGCCACATACGAGAAAAAAAACTAGGGTTGCACAATCAAGTTTGAAGATCAAATTTCAAGGAAATTCCTCTGTCAATCATCAAGAACCTCCCTTCCAAGGTATGTGTAGTGTTCATCCATGGATTCATTTCATCCGTTGAGTTCAAAAATCAATGTTTAAAATACAAAACCTTGGTTGATTGTGGTGATATGATCATACCAATGTTGATGCTTGTTTGTTTTGCTATATAATAGTATCCTGACTGTATATCTCATGAAAGTTATGTTGTTAGTTGAAAAACATGATCTTTAGATGGATTAATAGAATGGAAGTATGAAATCCACCTATGCCTTAAAGAATGCATGCAAGGTCTTCGATAAAATGCCTAGTATTTTATAAATTCATATTTATATGATTTCATGATATCTAAATAACAAGTTCATGTTAGTCATACACTCTAATATGAATTTCCATGAAAATTATGTGTTGTTATTGTTGTGGTATAAAGCATATATGATAATGGACATATAAATTATGTACACAAAATATATCCATGCTTTCCCTATCATGTTTGAGATGTTGAATACATACATGAAGTATAATATCCCCAAATCATTACAATATGAACTAAATGTTACATGTTACCATTCGCTTACGGTTGAATGGTTTCCATGTTATTTCTATGAATAGTATATGTTGTCGGAATGCTCATGATATTGGAATATGAGATTTATGACTTGATTATAAGTATTCCTATTCATGATAGATATTATGATAACCATGTACTTCATGAAATCCCCCCATTCACGTATTATGGATTTTTATTCATGGTCGTGTACTCAAGAAATTCAAGTTGTGTCAGTTTCCTTCCATTAAGTCCTGAGGGTACTTGTACCCAAAAAATATAGTTGTGTGCCTAGAGCCATATCATGTTTTCATGATACTCTCAGTCAATCCATGATCTATAGAATTCAGTCAGTCATGTGACTTAGGAAAACTCAAAAATCTCAATAATCTCAGTAGTCCAGTAATCTCAGTGCTCAGTAACCTCAGCAACCTCAGTGTTCACAGTCAATCTCAGTAACTTCAGTACTCTCAACCAGTCCTCAAAACTCAGTACACTCCGTTAGTCATTAGAATCCAGTAAACTTAGTTTAGCACTGCTAAACAATAACACTAGTTTCAGTCCAGTTAATGAGTATCAGTTCATCTAATCAATTCAGTTCAGTTATTCAGTTCATCTTAGTTATTCAGTTCAGTGTCCTTCAGATGGGATTAGAAGTTAGCACCAAGTGAACCCAAGGATGGGATCTCACCTACCAGTTTAGGGTGTGATTCTTAGTAGTCATCCTTATATTCCAGAACAACGTAGCCAGCGTAGGTTGAGATATCTTAACCCATTAGATTAGGGTTAATGAGGTGGCTTAACCCGTCAGTTTAGGGTTCCCACCATTCTCATTAAGTACCTACTAGTATAGGGTTCTCATAGCTGTCCTTACCAGTGGCGTGGGATTGATAACCCTCCAATCGGGGCAGAGATTGGACCCCAGCTTAGCTATTATAGCATATTTGGGGCATATCGGTTAGATAACTACTTCCTACAATTTCAATTACAGATTTCAGGACTATCAGCTATAGCTACCCAGTCTCAGTAAAGAACTCAGATAGTTCTTCAGATTTCAGTATATCAGGACTGTCAGATACAGTCAGCCAGAAATAGAATTAAACTCAGATAGTTTCCTTCAGATTTATGGACTGTCAGATATAGTCACTTATACTATCAATCACAAAAGTTATCAGAACTTATGCTATCAGTATTCAACTTCAGGACTGTCAGATACAGTCAATTAGACCAATTCTTCATAATCTGAACTGTTAGATACAATCATTCCTTTATCAGTAATATAGTATCAGTCTCCCAGTATTCAGTAATAGAGTATCAGATCTATCACTTATTAATGATTTACATATCAATGTCAGTAAACTCAGTCTTTCATAATCTCATTATCAGTACACTTATGTTGTCAGTAGTCAGACTCAGTAGTCAGTATCTCCACAAGTTCAGTTACAGTTACGTATGCATGTATGTTCTCTCCCATTCATATCATTCAGTATTTTTCATGCATATAACCCTTTAAATTTAGCCTACCTCACTCGTATACTCAGTACATTCGAATGTACTGACGCATTTGTGCTATGGTGCTTTCTCTAATGTTACACCATAGGTTCAGAGGCATGAGCTCCAAATCAGTAATATATTCTAGGATCAGCAGTCAGAGTTAGACGTGAGTCCTCATCCTTCGAGGATATGATGATTTTATTTCTATTTTAGTTTTCAGTTTATTTCAATAGTTGGAGTTAGTTGGGGACATGTCCCATCAATTCCTTATTCAGTTCAGTTAGAGGCTTTCAGACTAGATGTCAGATTAGATATTCAGACTTAAGTATTTATATTTCTTTTTGGTATTATTATACCATATTTTTCAGATATGTATCAGTATTGAACCTTATGGCCTTACAACTCATGTTTCCACATATTTTATGAGATATTATACAGTTTATAGGTACAGATATTAATCATGGGTTAGCTTGTGGTCCCTCAGGGTCATGAGCACCGTGTACCATTCCGGTTCAATGAATCGGGACGTTAAAAACTTGGTATCAGAGCCTAAGCTTCAACAGTTTCCTAGGAAGTCTGAAAGCTGCATCAAGTAGAGTCTAGTACATGGGCGTGTTATGCACCACACTTATGTGCAAGAGGCTATGAGACTTTTTAGGAATAGTTTCCCTTCTTTCATGTCTCAGGATCGTGCAATAGCAAGTTTCTTTAAGGAAACTATGTAATTTCATATCATGTACCCCTCAAGTTCACTTTATCTTACTTTCAAGGTAACAGAAACAGTGAAGTTCAAAGTCCTAAAGACAGGGCTTTCTCAGACAGTCCCTATAGTCAGTTATAAGATTAACAATAGACTCAAACAGTATCCCATCAGTTCATTATTGTTCCAAGGTCGTACAGATTTTATTCATAATTATGAGAACTCATTCTTGAACCCAGAAGTTTAGCAGTAGTAGAGTTGGGATAGTATTATTCATTTGATCAAATTATGTATTCATGGGTATTAGATCAGCAGGCTTGAAAAGTACGAGCTAAACACTTAAGTTATTGACTCAAAATTAAGCATAAAGGTGTGAATGTGATATTAGCAGTATATGAGGAAATAGAATCAGATGATGTGCTTAGTAAGACAGACAATTGTTGAACATAATGTAGGTATGTGATGGTAGATCAAGTACCTTAGTCAGGCCTTCAGATTTCAGTAGTAGAGCCAGTATGTATAGAAAGTAGTAAGGGAAGACAATTCCAGACCCATTCTCATCTTAGTGCAGAGTTTTTCACTCCAGCTATCATAAAACCAACTCAGGCATTGCATACCAACTCTATGGTCACGAACTATAATCATCTATGAATTCAATTTCCAGCATAAGGAGTCCCTTTTACTCCACAGTACGAGTCAAGTCCCATGAGAACAATCTACTTTCACATATTTTCCATGGGATTATCTGCGCCTTCAGTTCCCAGTATAAGGGGTTTAGTTCCATCTCCCTCAGTATTCGAATCATGTCCCACGAGTACAGAAAACTCTAGACTCAGGTCATGCATCTCATGACCCATGTACGCATATCATGATTTCTAGTATACTTAGCTTCCATGAATCATGCTATGACCTTACAGATTAGATATATTTAGACTATGTCATGTATATCCTCAGTTCAGACCTTATTGGTAAATCCAAACTATTGATATTTTATTCCTCAATTTTCAGTCATGTGTCAAGTTTAGTTTGTATGTCTTCACGTTTCAGGTCCTCTTGATTTACTCATCCAGTTAGCTCTCCTTATTAAACAGTGTAGTGATGAGCAGTTGCTTGGACAAGAGAAGATTATTGCATGCTTACTTTGCACGAGGGTGTAGTTGTGAAGATAGGATTGAATGTCATGATAAATGTTCAAGTAAACGTCTAGCAAGGGGTCATATTTAGAAGTTGGGAATGTACAAAGTGTAAGTGTACATTTAGATCCTTAACTTATGTCAGTCCCCAGTATGTAGTCATCAAAAATTCAGTTGCCAACTCAATTATAGTTTTAGTATCCAGCACTCAATGATCAGTGTTCAGTCCTTGAATTCAGTACTTCTGGACTAGCTATAGTCTTAGTTATAATGTCATCTTCAATTCAGTAACCAGATTTGAAACTTAATTCAGTTCCAGACATGCTTGACCATAGCATTCAGGTTGTCAGTACTCAGTTATCAGTGTTTCAGCACCCCAGTTTATAGAATAACTCACATCCATGTCGTACGCTTGGTCTAGCATTCTCAATTAATACAGACTTCATGAATCTATGCTCAGATACCTCATTCTACTAGTTAGTCCTTATCTCCTATGCATAAAACTCAAAAATCTCAGCCCAGCTATTCAGACTAAGTACAACTTAGCTTTGCAGATCTAGTATTCATCTATCAGTTATTCAGTTAATAAGATAAGTTAGTGTATTTATGCACTCGTGTTCAGCTCATTTCATGTATCATATCTCAGTTTCAGATCCTAGCTATTAAGTTATGACTCAGTTCCTAGGTGTCTGGCGCATCACCTCAATTTCCCTCAGTAGCTCATCCAAGTCAGTATTCTTTGAGGGACATAGTGTCCCAAAGGGGAGATACATCATACCCCCAAAATTTCATGACATAAAAATGCTGCTCTATTTTCTTTTGTTAAATCTAGTTTGGAGAAGGGGTACTCATAAGTTAACCCTCAAACTCCAACTTCAGTCGTACGTTATGTTTTCAAGATTCAGTTTAGATCATGATATTTAGTATATCTACCACGTCCCAAACTTAGTTATGTTCTTATGTTTCCGATCATGCATATTGAGTAATTAATCACAAACTTATCAGTATTATCAATTCAAGGTAACAGTTTTCCTTAAACGTACTCGTTCTCATGTTCATATTTCAATGCCAAACTTGGTATTCTATTCCATGCTCAGTTTATAGTTCAAACTTGATACCTGTACCATTGCATGCTCATGAGTAAGTTTAGTCATGAATTCACGCATCAGATATGTGTGATCAGCTCATTAGTACTTTCAGTCATGCATTCAAGTATTATGCCAGTCATATAATCATGGATCAGATATGCATGGATTTATACTTTTAGTTGTGCATCAGATATGCATTCTCATTTTGAGAAAACTTACTTTATTAGAATCCTCAGTCTTATCTTCATGAATCAGCTTCTTATGAATCAGATATGCATGTTCATTTTGTTGTGCTCAGCTTTCAGTCATGCTAGTCATGAACCCATGTTTTAGTAGTTTATATCTTGTATGTACTCTATCTTATCATCTCTCCTGCTTCAGTTAATTTCCATTCGAGTATGAATGTTCCCAAGGGGGAAATATTGTAATACCCCGTATGTTTCTAAGCTAGGAGACGGACCATTTTTCCTAGTATGAAACCTCCTATCCTGTGAGTAGCATTTTAGTGCATAACTTACAATGAGTATCCTAGCGATAAGATAACTTATGATACATTAAGCATGTTCATATGAGTCACTTAAGGTAATATAAGCTAAGAGTTTTTGAATCCATCATGTATTAGTGTATGATTTTGCAAGGGTCATCTTTGAATGAGTATAACTTAATCTTAATGTGGTATTTTGCCTGATTTAGAACCACCAAATTGTAGATAATCTAATTAGCTTTCCAACGATACCAATTTCTCCTTAATCCAATACATGAGCAAAAAGTTATGCCCTTTTTCATGAGAGACAGTAAGGATAGGCGATTGGTTAGGCGCCGCCTAAGTCAGTTCCAATACCAAAAACACTCCGTTTTGAGTTATTTTGAGGGTAATTAATTCTTTTAACAGTCCTTACACGTCCCTAAACTTAAGCCTATGAAATATACAGCTTCTAAACACATTACAACCCTATTAACATCTCAAAGCTCATCATCCAAGAGCACCAAAGGAGAAAAACAACTAGGGTTGCACAATCAAGCTTGAAGATCAAATTTCAAGGAAATTCCTCCACCAATCATCCAGAACCTCCCTTCCAAGGTATGTGTAGTGTTCATCCACGGATTCATTTCGTGCGTTGAGTTCAAGAATCAATATTTAAAATACAGAAGCTTGGTTTATTGTGGTGATATGATCATACCCATGTTGGTGCTTGTTTGTTTTGCTATATAATAGTATCCTAACTGTATATCTCAAGAAAGTTATGTTGTTAGTTGAAAAACATGATCTTTAGATGGATTGATAAATGCAAGTATGAAATCAACCTATGCCTTAAAGAATGCATATAAGGTGTTTGATAAAATGCCTAGTATGTTAGAACTTCATATTTGCATGATTTTATGATATCTAAATAACAAGTTCATGTTAGTCATACACTCCAACATGAATTTCCATGAAAATTATGTGTTGTTATTGTTGTGGTAGAAAGCATGTATCATAATGGAGATATAAATTATGTACACAAAATATATCCATGCTTTCCCTACCGTGTTTGAGATGTTGAATAAATACATAAAGTATAATATCCCTAAATCATTACAATATGAACTAAACGTTACATGTTACCGGTCCTTACGCTTGAATGGTTTCCATGCGATTGCTATGAATAATATATGTTGTTGAAATGCCCATGATATTAGAATATGAGATTTATGACTTGATTATAAGCATTCTTATTCATGATAGATATTAGGATGACCATGTACTTCATGAAATCCCCCACACACGTATTATGGATTTTTATTGATAGTCGTGTACTCAAGAAATTCAAGTTGTGTCAGTTTCCTTCTGTTGAGTCCTGGGGGTACTTGTACCCAAAAAATATAGTTGTGTGCCTAGAGCTATGTCATGTTTTCATGATACTCTCAGTCAAGCCATGATCTATAGAATTCAGTCAGTCATGTGACTCAGGAAAACTCAGAAATCTCAGTAATCTCAGTAGTCTAGTAATCTCAGTAATCTCAGTACTCACTAACCTTAGAAACCTCAGTATTCATAGTCAATCTCAGTAACTTCAGTACTCTCAACCAGTCCTCAGAACTTAGTACATTCCGTCAGTCGTTGGAATCCAGTAAACTTAGTTTAGCACTTCTAAAAAACACCACTAGTATCAGTCCATTGAACGAGTATCAGTTCAGCTAATCAGTTCAGTTTAGTTATTCAGTTCAGCTTAGTTATTCAGTTCAGTGTCCTTCAGATGGGAGTAGAAGTTAGCACCGAGCGAACCTAAGGATGGGATCTTACTCGTCAGTTCAGGGTGTGATTCTTAGTAGTCATCCTTGTGTTCCAGCACTACGTAGCCAGTGTAGGTTGAGACATCTTAACCCATCAGATTAGGATTGATGAGGTAGATTAACCCGTCAGTTTAGGGTTTCCACCATTCTCATTGAGTACGTACTAATATAGGGTTCTCACAGCTGTCCTTACTAGTGGCGCGGTATTGACACCCCTCTAGTCAGGGCAGAGATTGGACCCCAGCTTAGCTATTATAACTTATTTGGGGCATGTTGGTTAGATAACTACTTTCCACAATTTCAGTTACAGATTTCAGGACTGTCAGCTATAGTTACCTAGTCTCAGTAAAGAATTCAGATAGTTCTTCAGATTTCAGTATATCAGGACTGTCAGATACAATCAACTCAGAAATAGAATTGAACTCAGATAGTTTCCTTTAGATTTATGAACTGTCAGATACAGTCACTTATTCTATCAATCACAAAAGTTATCAGAACTCACGCTATCAGTACTCAGCTTCAGGACTATGAGAAACTTATGCTATCAGTACTCAGCTTCAGGACTGTCAGATATAATCAATCTGACCAGTTCTTTATAATTTGAACTGTCAGAAACAATTATTCCTTTATCAGTAATATAGTATCAGTCTCCCAGTATTCAATAATACAGTATCAGATTCATCACTTATTAGTGATTTACATATCAATATCAGTAAAATCAGTCTTTCAAAATCTCATTGTCAGTACACTCTTGTTGTCAGTATTCAGACTCAGTAGTCAGTATCTCCACGAGTTCAGTTACAGTTACGTATGCATGTATGTACTCTCACGTTCATATCAGTCAGTATTTTTTATGCGTATAACCCTTTGCATTTAGCCTAACTTACTCGTATACTCAGTACATTCAGACGTACTGATGCATTTGCGCTATGGTGCTTTCTCTTATGTTACACTATACGTTCAAAAGCACAAGCTCCAAATCAGCAGTAGATTCCAAGATCAATAGTCAGAGTTAGACGTGAGTCCTCATCCTTCGAGGACATGATGATTTCATTTTTATTTCAGTTTTCAGTTTATTTCAGTAGTTGGATTTAGTTGGGGACATGTCCCATCAACTCCTTATTCAGTTCAGTTAGAGCCTTTCAGACTAGATGTCAGATTAGATGTTCAGACTTTAGTATTTATGTTTCTTTTTGGTATTGTTATACCATATTTTTCAGATATGTATTAGTATTGAACCTTATGGCCTTACAGTTCATGATTCCAAATATTTTATGACATATTATGCAGTTTACAGGTACAGATATTAGTCATGGGCTAGCTTGTGGTCCCTCGGGGTCATGAGCACCGTGTACCATTCCAGTTCAGCGAATCGAGGCGTTACATATCCACTCTAAACTAAGAGGGAAATCACCCGAGTATGATCCCACACAATCTCATCACAGAGAACTCAAGGAACTAAAATCAAAATGTTGTAAGTCCATAAGGAAAACATGAGAATAAGCTAATAAGGCGCTATTTTGGTGCACAAATGGAGATAATCAAGGAATGCAATCTATGCCAATGCTTTAGATAGTTGGGCTTATAGTAAAACTAAATTCCAAGAGTGTAAGGCATAACAACTCATCACTAGGATGATCCACACCAAGATGTCCCATCAACTAAGTATGAACCCACATTAAATCTAACCCAAGTATATTACTCCAGGTAAGAATATCACCAAAAAATCACAATGAAACTTGAGACTCGAGGTAATGATAAAAGAATTAATACCAGGTCCATGGGCGATCATTTAAACACTTAGAAACTATAATCCATACGAAGTCGAGAAGACCAAATAGGTAACCACATATTAGCTTAACCAATCTAGAAATAAAATTCAAACTAAGGAAAGTTAGACAAAACAAAAGCTGTACTCAGCTCCATAATACTAAGTTGAAATCTCAACAACAAGGCTGAATGGCTCGATCTTAACTACCCAAACCAAACCAATAGCTAGGTAGGCATTCATACTCCAAATCTAACATAGCTTCCAAATCTCTATTCCAAGGTGTCAAATCCAACCCAATGTCAACTACTCACATCGATCATACTTTCTGAATTAGATATATATGTACCAGATCATGTCAAACTGATTTAAAATGCAGTTGAAGAATAAAATTTTAATAGAGGGTAAATCACCTACTGAATATTTAGGAGATCTACTCTATATCCGTTGGAGGGCATGAAGTATCAAAGCATACATAGGGGCTTATAAAGGCGATAAATCACAATAGTGATGGCGAAAACTCTAGCTACTTGAAGAAATGTTGTAAGTGTTAATGAATCGAGAAATATTGTAAATAACCTCTCAAGTAGGTTAGAAGTCATGGGACCATATTAGGATAAGTGGGGAAATGTACAGAATACCCCCACTAAAGTTGCACCAAAATCTAATCAGTGGGATATGACTGAACCACACGAGTCGTAGCCTCTGATACGATTGGTATCCTCTACTAGTATCTTGGCCTCAACCCTTGGATACAACACTATCTAGTATATGACTCATCCAACCAAGTCATATTGACAACATACAATCCGTACCCTTCATCCATACCCCTGACAGATTTTTACCGAATGAAGATTTGGGCACTGTCAACCATACTAGTCCTAGGTACAACTCGTACCCTGGCTTATAGCACATAGTGAGCCCCTCATACTCAGATCCACCCTAAGCAACAAAGTCTAAGACTAAGTTGAGGAACCAAATGATCTATAACCACTAATACGACTCATACACCTAAGTCGTATCTATTATAGTAACCAAAATTCATCCCACCAACTAACACTAGTCAGTACACAACTGAACCTTACCATCCCTACCCCGACATATAACTCATACCTATGAGTCTAATTGGGTCTAGGGATTAAAATTCTAGGAAATTTTCTAAGGTCTACAAACCAAGGTGTTTCACCAATTCCCGATATTCTTCCTTTACATGAGCCAAACTAACCATGGATAACCTACTAAGAGCGTCAATAACCACATTAGCCTTACCTGGGTGATAGTAAAGATTTATATCATAATCCATGAGAAGCTCAAGCCATCTCTTATGTACCTTAAACTACCTGGAAGAATAGAAAATCACCTTCCCATGATCCATCAACACACAACCTGAACCTACCCAAGATGCATCACAATAAAAAATGAAGCCATCTTTGTTGTTTGGAAAATTCAAAATTGAAACCGATTTTAGCTTATCTTTCATTTCTTGAAATTACCTTTACTAGCATATGAACAAAAAAACTAAACTTCTTCTGTGTTAACTTTGTCAAAGGTGTACCTATCGACGAAAAGATTTCCACAAACCACTTATATACCTGACTAAACCCAAGAAGCTCTAAATATTGGCTAGAGTTGTAGGTCTAGGCCACCCCAACACTATATCAACCTTTTCTGTGTCCAGCATGACAACCTCACTAGTAATAATATGACCAAAAAAATTTACAACATTTAACCAAAACTCACACTTTGAGAACTTAGCATACAACTATTATCCCTTTTAGGTCTGCAACACCTCTCAGAGATGATTAGTATCATCCACCTCGCACTTTGAATAAATGAAAATATCATCAATAAACAATAATGAAGAGATCCAATACTGATGAAAAACCTTGTTCATCAGATCCATAAATTTTTCCAGAGTATTAGTCAACCCAAATGACATTAGCAAAAACTCAAAGTGCCCATATCGAGTACAAAAAGTCGTCTCAGGGATATTGCCTCCCTAATCTTTAACTGATAGTACCCAGACCAAAGATCTATTTTAGAAAAGAATTTAGCACCTTGAAACTGGTCAAACAGATCATCTATCTTTGCAAGTGGATGTTTATTCTTGACCGTCACCTAGTTTAGATGCATATAATCAATACACATCCTAAGGGAACCATCCATCTTATGCACAAACAACACTGGTGCACCCTAAGGATATATACTAGGATAAATAAATCCCTAATCAAGAAGATCCTTAAGTGGCTCTTTAAATTCCCTTAACTCAGCCAGAGCCATTCTATAAGGAGGAATAGAAATTGGATGAGTGTCCTAAATTAGATCAATACCAAACTCTATTTCAATATACGACAGAACACTAAGAAGATCATGTAAAAAGGCCTGCGGAAACTTATTAACCATTGTAACTGACTGGAATAAAGGACCTTCTAAGTTAGAATCTTTAACCCAGACCAAGTGATAAAGTTAACCTTTTGATATTAACCTCTGAGCTCTAAGAAAAGAAATAAACCTCCCCTTAGGTGCTAAAGAAACACCCTCCCACTCTATAACTAATTCACCGAGGAATGGAAAGATAACACTACCGGTCCAAAAATCCAAGAATGCATAACAAGAGTGTAACCAATTCATTCCCAAAATGACATTAAAATCCACCATATCTAACTCAAATAGATCCACCAAGGTTGCTTGGCCCTAACAGATACCACATACCACCTATAGACTCTCTTAGTAATGCCTGAGTCACCTACTAGGGTAGAAATAGAAAAAGAATCTAAAATAACTAATGGATGGAAACCAACATATACATCCACATTAAGAAAATAATATACGTCAAGACAGAAAAGTTATAACGTACTAGTAACAATATCAGGTGATGTCTCAGATTCCTATCGAGATGCCAAAGCATACAACCTGTTCTAACCAATGCTAGAACTACAAGCAGTAACATAAGAAGATGCAATACCACTAGATGTAGGAGAAGAAGATGAAGCCATAAAAATATTATTCGCCTCCATAACAACCATATTAATTAGTAAATCTGGAATTGCTTGCTTTGGCATACTTGAAGAACTTATTCTTTCCTTTATTGAAATAACCATAATGAGGATAACCACAAAATAGACAAGGTGGGAATGAAGAAACTAGTTGACCTCTACTTGCTTGAGATTGGGCACCTTGCACCCAAAAATTGTCACCACTTTGATGACTCTTGTTGGCCAACTAATAAGGAGCATTACAAGAATAGTAGGAACCAACCCCCCCCCCCATTTTTTTTCTACCATTTACCATCATCTTGACCACTCTGAGACTGAGCACCTCCCAGGTCAAAAAACCTGTGCCTCTTACCCTACCTAACCACAAACTTTGCTTGTTTCCTCTTCTCATTCTCTACCTACTACATATGAATAGTCAACCTAGAGATGTCGATATCAGTAATTAGCAAGTTAGTCTTGCTCTTGAAAATAAAATCCCGATTCTGATAACGCTCAATCTACAGCTCTCGTGGGAGTGTAAAGCGGTCGTTAGCAAATATAGAACCCAACCTGGGTTGGGTATCGATCCCACAGAGAATAGCTTGGCCAACAAGCAAGAGAAATTACTAGACTTTTAGTGCAAGTCTCGTAGGAAAGGGGGGATTGTAGTATGTAACCAAAACAAGAATGTAAGAACTGAAAATAGCAAAATAAAGAGAGATTGTCACGTGTGTTGTAAACAATGAGAATTGAGGCGTTGGGGTTATGTCCACCTTCTGAGGTATACGTCTCTATTGGCTATGAGTGTGTAGAGTCTTGACATGTAATTGCTTATAGAGAATTGTAGTCGATGGTAAATCCAAGCGTCTCTCGACCTAAACAAGGACTATTTCACTTTAACTCTCTCGAGCTTAAAGCGTGACTAACGGTACGAATTCTCCAAGAAGTTAGTCCAGGTACGGCACTAGCTTTTTAATAGGAAAGGGTGTCCTACTACCTTGACATTATCTCTTTTCCAGACAAATAACTTTTCTCTCGAACAAGTCAGATGTTAGACTGGCGTTGGTCTATGCGTCTTCTTTTCTAGACAAATAACCTTTCTCTCGAACAGGTTAGATGTTAGAATGGCGTGTTCTTGTGTTTGAACCGCAAAGAATGTAGATTTAAGATGAAGAGAATAATGATATAAGCAATATACTTGTCTTGAACTCACAAACTCATAGCTATAGATAGTAACTCATTCGGCTTCCATAACCCCAACTAAGAGATTTAGTTACCCATGAATGCGAAGGATATCACGCTTTGCATGGTGGATGGCGTGAATAGTAGGTGTTTGGCGTGTGGTTTTAGTGATTCCGTAGCAAGTAACGATTCTCTTGTTGTGGAATTTAAGAGTAGAAGAATGAAGAATTGAGACTGGGCTGTAGGAAGATGTCTTAATTGTAAGGAGATGAATGAATTGTCAGAATGTCTTCCCCTTTTTTCTCCTTTTTTTTTAAAATCTCTAACATGATAGGGTATTTATAATACTCCTATCCTACTCCTACTAAACTAATAAATAACCAAATCCTAATATACTAATGAAATCCTTGACCCAATTGTACTAGGGTAAGGTTACAAAATTATAATCCAAATAGAATGATGAAACACATAACCTAATTGCACTAGGTTAATGTATTATGGCAAAAATCCAGCTTTGTGTCTGTAAGTCCCAAAGTCTTCAGAAATGCTGTTTTAGCCCGGGACAGATTTTCCATGCAGCAGATTTAGTCCTTTATGCGTCCAGCTCCTTTCCATCTCGTTTGTGAGCTTTCTTTTGCGTCAAGTAAGCCATAAATTGCTGTATTTTGCATCATTTATACCTGAAACTTTCCTAATCACATTTGTTAGCTCATTTACAGGAAAAAGGACTAAAAGTGTACGAAATAGATAATTAGTTCTCGAAACTAGGCTAAAATATGGGCAAAATATATTGATATAGGCGCGTAATTTCGCCTATCATCAGATTCAACCTAAAAAAAATTCCTTATTCTTGCCTGAATATCAGCCAAAAATATAAAATCATACCTTGACAATTCATGAAACTTCAAGGAATATTACTTAATAAACATTCTTCTCTTTTTGAGGTTCACAAACTCTTCTATCTATACTTCTCTCAACTCTTAGGGAAAGAAACAATATAGAAAAGCACAAAATAAGACATCCCATAAGGATGATTCCTCCATATCTCGATATCTCCTCTATCCTTATCCCACTCTACATACTAATCATATGTAATTTCTTTGAGCTTATAATCTATATAGTTTACCCCCTACATTGGTATCCTACATCACCCAAAATATCTTTTCTATTTAATCCAAGAAGCCTTTTGGGTCCTCCTCTACCTTTACTCTAGAAAAAGTAGGAGAACCCATCTTCATTAATTGGCCAACCCTCGTGGCTTCAAAAGAAAAAGTACAAGACACATCCCGCTCAGCCTGAGTAGTAACTAATTTAGCAACATTATGGATAGATTGATGAAACTTTGAATTAGTCACCTCACCTTGAGTGGTGTATTAGCAACCGGTGGGACTCTAAAACTATCATAGATATGACCTTGAGATCGAAGATGAACCCCAAAAGTAGGATTCACCCCTCCAGCATTACCCCAGATGAGATTAAAGAATTTTTTTGTGTTCCAAATCAATGAGACATGATCTGAATAATGAACAAATAAGGATTAGAGAAAATTCCAGGAATGAGACTCCAAAATTAAAAAAAAAAATTAATACAGTGAAACATTCCTAAATGCCATGCAGCCTTTCCTTTATGAGTGCAGTATGCCGCATACCTTTAATAGAGAATCAACTCAATATAGCTTTATGGACTCCCAATTAACCATGAACCTAGGCTTTGATACCAACTTGACATGACCCATCCAGGGGCCTTGTTGTAAGGGGTGCCCAAAATACTACTAGAGCTAGAGCTCATCCCTGTTACCCAACACAATCTCCAGCCGCCTGCCCTGAGATATCTAAATTTTAAGCATGTAACAAGATAGTGTAACCGCTAAAATAAAGACTCTAGTATAATATCAAAATCATGACCAACCCAACCGAATCCAACCATCCCATATGAATAATCCAACCATACCTAACCATACAAAAACACAGGCCATAAACCAGATAATAACCAAGGATGTTCAAAAACAAAATATATATAATCATAAAAGAAATATAATGGGACGATTAGAAATAATGTCAGATAATGTAAGCCTCCCAGGTTATTCTAACGCCAAGGTTGACACTAATATCAATCCCACCCATTCCAACCCATAGAAATAACACAAATCCTCTAATCAAAAGAGTAATGAAATCTGATTGGGACATGCCCCCAATCATACCCAAAGCAAAAATCCAAGATAAAATTAAAGTGTCTAGAACTATCCATAATATGAAATGGATCTTTTCGAAAGGATGGAAGCCCATAACTTATTTCCAAATGTTGTCCCTAATTCAATCTGTATATAGGAAGAGTAGAATGGCTAGTTCCTGAATAGCGTAGGTATACATCTGATAGTAGATGGGGCTAGCGAGTGATTGCTTGTATAATCTCAGGGTAAGGATAAAATAATGCCTTTTATAAAACAATATAAAACCATCCATATTCACGTAAACTTACATAAATAAATATATAACCATGCTTGGAAATGAGACTAGGTTTAACATGCCTTTAAAACATTTTCCTGGGTACTGTAGCATTTGCTATCCAAAACCACCCACAGACTCTATGGGTTCAACACCCTCTGCTAAAAAGGACCCAATGTATGTAGCCACATGAACAGGGAAGAAACCCTCAGTATGACTAGTGGATCCCTAAAATATAGTGTGACATTAGGCACATGGTTACTAAGACCAACCTCATATCGGCAAATATGAGTTTATAGTTTTGGTTTTCCTAGTATGTCAACCTTCTACGGTACAGATACATCTCCTTCCATTATTTCTAAATCAAAACCAATTCCCAAATAACCAAACAATTATACATTTATTAAACAAGGCCGTTGATATTATTATTTTTATACCAACCCTTAGTTGAAAGTATCATCCATAGCCAACCATTTGTAGGTTTAAGAGGACTTTCAAGTGCCCTACCATTTACCATATTAAACCACTTGGGGGATTCCATGCACCCCTAAAGAAAAAACATTAGCCATTTAACATTCCAAGCCATTTAAACCATGAATAATTCCTTTACCATGTTTTCAAACTTGTAAGAGTTACATTAAAGTAGTCAATACAATAAACATATATTTATAATCATTTTGTTAAACACATTAGGGGCATAATATGAAAAAAACTAATTCAAATTACCATTAAACCATTCCCATTCAATACAATTGTCTAAACCATTATTATTTCATATAAAAGCATAATTAAAATCATTGGAAACCATAACCCACCATTTACTATCAAAACCCCTAAATCATATTTGAAAACGAAAATCATACAATCAATAAAATCATGAAAGCATTCATAAAAACCATGCCCATATTTAGAATGCGAAATGAGGGAAGATAACATGGCTTATAAAACATGATGATGTAAAAAAATCACCAAGACAAGCCCAAAATTGATCCTTTAGTTGAAACCCTTATTTTCCTTGCCCAAAAGATTTTGAGAGAATTTTTGAGTATTTTAGAAAAGTTTGTAAGTGTCAATGAATGAAATAATAGGATAAATAACCTCCCAAGTAGGATAAAAGTCATGGGACCCTATTAGGATTAGAGGGGAAATATCCAAAATGCCCCCACTTAGGTTGCACCAAAATCCCATTGCAGGGATATGTCTGACCCATACGAGTTGTATCATCTGGTACGAGTGGTACCCTCTACTCGTATCCAATCCTCTAACACTGTCCAGCATGCGACTCATTTAACTAAGTTGTATCCAAAGCATACTATGGTACCCTTAATCTGTACCTCTAGAGATTAAAACCAAGCAATATTTAGACATTGTCCACCATATGTATCTTGGGTACAATGTGTACCCTGGCGTATGGCTTATGGTGGGCAACTCATACTCAGATACAACCTAAGAAATGAAGTCTAAGATGAAGTTAAGGAACCAAAATACCCTTTACTATAAATACGACTCATACCCCTTAGTAGTACCCATTCTTATTACGAAAATCCATTACCCCAACCAACTGGTCATTATACGACTAGACCATACAATCTATACCCCAACAAACGGATCGTACCCATGAATTGTATTAGGTCTAGTTTTAAGAATAAGGTCCAGAAACTAAGGTGTTTCATAAGGTCTCCTTAAAATCATTGATATGAATTCATTGGGGGACTAGTGAAGCTTGTGTTTGTTTCTTTCTTGGTTATAGTTTAAACAAATTGAGTCATAAGGAAACATTAAAAGTCATAAGGTATGAATCTTAGGAAAACTAGTGATGGCATTAAACTTTTTGTCTTGATCACGAACTAAACTCACAAGTTGTATAGTAAGGTCACGAGTCATATGATGTTACTCGTGACCAAATTAGTGTGATGGTTCAAACTTATATTTAGGGTACGATTAGGATCTTATGAGTCATAGCATGTCTTCCTGAGTCATAGGGTGACTCGTAGTCATTGGAGATAATTTTTAGTTTTTTTAAATTAAGGAATTTTTAGTTTTTTTAAATTAAGGGCACTTTGGACATTTCCCACATTCCACACATAAGACCACGACTTAAAAACATTTTGAGGAGCTTATTTTCCATATTTATAAAATCAAATCACTCCCTCTTGTCTCTTAAATCCCTAAGTCAAGAACACCTAGTATATCTAAGTAATAGATAATTAGAGCTTTCAAGAGTTGATTTCTCTCTGTAATTCTTGGTATCTTAGGCACATTACTATTCACTAATTTTTATTCTATTGAAAACATATATTTATATTGTTACTCATGTGGTTTAATTTAGGTTCATTAATGGGTTTGAGGGTTTTAGAATGTGATGCTTGAATTCTCCCATGATTTAATATGCATTATTGGGGCTTTACGAATGGTTTTTGAATTGATTAGGTGCATGGGTATAGAGAAGTGGAAGGGGATCAAGGTATTCCCCCAAAATGAATTTTTGTTGTTGGAAAATTTTTTTGGAAATCGTGTTCCCTCAACCCACTTGTGTAATTGGTTTCGAAAGATGGTTTGTCATATGATTTTACTTAGTTATTTATACTATTGTATTTCATAAATAGTTAAACTAATAAACAAGGATTTGGAGGGCCTTTTTTTCCATGATTTTATTTTAAAATTAGAAGATCAGGTGTTGATGCATACCCCTAGGTTGAATTGGTAAGCCAAAAAAGGGTTGAGTCATTCCCCAAACTTTATTTAATGAATAAAGGGGGTCATGGCATTCCCCTATATTGATTTAATATATAAAGAGGGTCAAGTCATTTCCTCCAGTTAATGTAATTATAATCTTGTAGGGTTAAGGGCATGAAATTGCCTATTTTGTGCTTTAATGGATAAATACCTGGTTAAATGGATGGGTTATGTGAAAATTATTTTCATATGGTATTATAAGGGGTTGTGTAGCAAAGCTGTGAAGTTAGATATCGCTGTGGACTGATACTTGAAATTAATATTTGTCACCGTGAGCAATGGTGTAGATGACCATGTGCATATGACATACTTTATATATTTACATATTTTTTTAAATCTTGGATTGACGTGGGGTCGGGGAATTCCTTGATCTTCCTTGATACCTTTTGATTATGTCGCTAACACGCACTGAGGCCCTTTCAGCAGGGGGAGTTGTACCCATATAGTTTGAGAGTACCTTTTTATGATAGTTATTCTACACAGTCCCAGCTAATGTTTTACTTTCATGCTAAATCTTGTTCCTTATACCGGCATGTTATATATGTATGTATAATATATGCATATTGATTTTATTATGGTTTTTGACTTGGCAGTGTTTTATCCCTTCTCTGAGTCCTAATGCTAGTGCTCATCCAACTAACCATCTCATGATGTTGTATCCCCATGTGAAGAAATAATTGGAGTCACTTCTACTTTTTATTTGAAATGATAGGGTTTTGGCATTGTCAGCAACCATTTTTGAAGTGGTGAGCTTCCATTCTCCAGAAAGGTTATAATTTTGATGTCTTGTTTTATCTATATAATAGATTAATTCTATTTGATTCTTTTGGCTATCATTGAGGGCATGTCTTAACTTAGATTGGTTTAATTTTGGTTTAGGGTCTTTGTGGATTACTGTGGATTGGGATACCAGTTGAATTCTTAGAACTTTCCTTATTATTGATTATCCTACCTTATTATATGTTCAGAATTCATTTGTTGCTAGTATATTGATTATATTTTAATAGGAAAAGTGGGTAGTCTCTGGTCCAAGGTGTTCTTAAGACATGCCTCATGGATAGGCCAAAGTTTGGATCATGGCAGAATCGAACCCAATAAATCAAGGAGATGAATTCAAGACATCTCAATCTGAATGACAATATCAAAATAACTATCGAACAATGAAATAACCATAAACAAAGAATGAACCCAAAACATATCAAGCTCAGAAATGGGCTACATAGAAAGAGATAGCCAATACAAAAAAATTTGCATCCTAGGAGGCAAGTCTAAGTGTCTCAAACACAATAAAGGGAAATATAACTAAATTACCAACTTAAGAACCACACAAAACCATGGAAAGTCACCTTACATTCGATATTTCAATATATTCTCGAATCAATCTGACACAGCTAACCAAGAGGGAAAACAATCAATCTCACTTTGCTATGGGATAGAATTCATCAAATCGAGCTATATCTACCCGAGCCACCGAATAAGAATCACAAGGAAATGAAATTCTAACTACATTACACTAGTTTACATGACTACCCAGCAAGGATATATTACACCATAAAATAATACCAAATAAAATAAATAACCTCAAGTAGTGATAATAATACTAGCAGCTATATTGATATCAATATCACGAATATGCTGTACCAAAATGAGCATCAATGTCATGTACCACTCTAGGGCCACAATAAGGCCAATATCCCGAGAAATATGGAAATCGAACACAAAGGCTATGCCCATAGGAAGAAAATATCAATACAGATCCACTCTATCCACTACTAATAAAAATAAACCACAGAGTAAACACATAATCATAAATTCAATAACAAAGCACGAAGTAACCCACATGAACTCATCAAGGCATATCATCATCAATGGGTATGTAAAATCCCAATACACTTAATGATCTATAAATTTGGGAAATGTTAGCACACTAATAATGGTGCAATCTATAATCACATTGTAATGCCCCAGTTTTCTAAATTGGATTGCTACACGATGCCTATGATCCCGAGGGACTACAGGCTAACCCATGATTGATATCTGTACCTGTATACTACAATATATGATGCAATAATTCAGAAAACATGAACAATATTCCATAACGTTAAAATGCATAGAATATCTTACAAATCATAACATCCATATGGGGTAACGAATACCCAAAACAAATAAAATCTGAATCAAATCTGAGCTAAATTTGAAAGCAACTAAATACTGTCTAAGTAAGGAGTTGAAGGAACATTTCTCCAACTAACTCCATCTAGCAAAATTGAACTGAAATAACAAATTAAGGAAATAATATCATCCTCGAATGGATGAGGACTCACTACAACTCTGTGATTGGAATTGTTACTTTTACTGCTGATCTAGAGCTCGTATCTGTGAATCTATGGTGTAATGTTAAAGAAAGAACTATAGCGCTAATGTGTCAGTAAAACTGAGAGTACTGAGTATACGAGTGAGGTAGGCTAAATACAAAAGGGTTTACATACATGAACGATGCTAACTGACTGACTGATACAAAAGTAAGAGTGAAAACATGCATACATAGTAATTGAGATCGTGATTACGCAATATGTAGATTTGTACACTAATAAATGATCTACTGATATCTAGCATAAAAAATACTAAAATTTTGATAGCATAAATGACTATGTCTAATAGTCCTAAATCTAATGGAACTATCTGTGTTCTATTCTATAACTAAATTGACTGTATCTGACAGTCCTAATATACATAAATCTAAAGAACTATCTGAGTTCTTTTACTGAGACTGGGAATGAAACTATGGGAGGTAGTTGTTTGACCGACATGCCCCAATAATGCATATAGCTAAGTTAGGGTCCAATCTCTATCCCAACTGGAAGGGTGTCAATACCACACTACTGGTAAGGACAGTTGTGAGTGACCCTTAGCTGGCAGGTACTTAAAATGAGAATCGTGGGAACCCTAAACTGATGGATTAAGCCACCTCATCAACCCTAATTTGATAGTTTAAGATGTCTCAATCTATGCTGGCTATGTAGTTCTAGAACACAAGGATAATTACTAAGAATCACACCCTAAACTGGCAGGTGAGTTTCCATCCTTGGGTTTACTCGGTGCTAACTTCTACTCCCGTCCAAAGAAATTGAACATGATTTAACAAAAGGTGCATGGACTGAGTAGCTGACTTTTGTTGACTGAAGGATTAGTGATACCATTTGAGAATTAACTGAGTTCATGAGATTTCTGAGGTTTCCTGAGTCAGATGCCCGACTGAGTTATATAGATCAGGGCTTGATTGAGATTATCATTATAACATGACATGGATCTAGGTACAAATCTATATTTTTAGGGTACAAGAACCCCCAGGACTCGATGGAAGGAAATTGACACACATGACTGACTTAATCGTAAGAGTAGAGTCCATAATTTACCATAGCATGAGTAGGGGATTTCACACTAAGAATAGTTCTCAACATCTTATACATGGAAGGGAAATTCATACAATCTGTATATAATTGCATAGCTTTAATATCATGGTCAATCCATATCACCACAACGACACATATCACTCACATGGAATTCTTGGGAAATCATAAAGCATAGAGGATGGACTTGTCATTTAAGCACTATTAAGTCATGGGACATGAATTCTATCATATAGGCATATTATCAAACACTTTGCATGCATTCTTTTAGCTTAAGTGTGTTCATGAATTTCACCATATTAAGCCACATAAGGATCGTGGGTTTCAACTAACAAATAGATATACTTTATGAAATCACCTTTAGATATCATCTTGAAACTTAAACAACAATCATCAACATGTACATGATCATATAAAAACAAAACAATAAAAAAATAATATTTTAAAACATGGTTCTTGAGCTCTATGAACAAAATGGATCAATAGATAAACACTACGTATACCTGACTCAAGGTTCTTGAAGTTTTTGAACTTGAATGATTTGAAATCATTTGATTTTTAAAGAAGATTGGGTCTTGTTCTTGGAAATTAAATTTAGAGGAAAATCCTAGTTTTTGTTTGTGAAATAATAATGACCAAAACGGCTAAATTCGGACTCATCTGGGTATATATAGGCGAGTAGTAAGTTACCTAAATATCCCAATTAAAATGGCCTAGAAATAAATTGAACGTGGCGTATGACAACCTGACTGACGGTCCATCAGGAACTTGATGGTCCGTAATTTCACCGTCATACATGTACCAGAAATGGGGTTCACTGGATAAGAGTTAATGGTTTGGATGATCGTCCGTCAAACATTTGATGATCCGTCAACTCGTCTGTCAATCCTTATCTAGAATGTGGCCTTACTGCCTTGGCTATGATGGTCAAAGTGGCGGTCTGTCATTTATTTGGCGGTCCATCAACTTGGACGTCGCACTTGTGCATTTCGGTTAGTTCTGAGTAAAACATCAATAAATTCCTCGCCTGGTGTCCGATTTGGACAAAATTGGTATCGTTTGAGAGCTACCTCAATTTTCCACATGATAGAAAGCATCACAAAAATAATATGAGTACAAAAAAATAGATTTGTATTTTAAAGCAAGTAGTAGCATCCTTGAGATAATTTCTAGATAGGAATAAGCATGGGAATTACAATATCTCCCCCTTGAGAACATTCGTCCTCGAATGAGACTGACTAAGAGGGAAAATAATAAATGAACATGAAATGAACATGAGTGACTGAGAAATTACTTCATGACCGGCATTCTAAATATACTTAACTCATGGACATCCGATACATAGCTAACTGGTACATGAATGCGTGACTGAGTGTTCTGATAAACTAAGTTTCTCAAGATGAGAACACATAGCTGATGCATGATTTTATATCTGAACTAATACATGAATGCATGGCAGAGTATGAAATGGTAGGAGATATAACGTTTATAATGGGAACATGAATATGAAACTGATTAATCTTAAGGCAAACTATAACCTTGAGCTTGATCTGAATCGGTGGAGAAGAGGTAAGGATACTTGGTACGCATATCTGCTTCTGCTTCCCAAGTACCTCCCTCGATGGACTAATTTCTCCAAAGAACCTTAACTAGAGGGACCTCTTTGTTCCTCAATCGACTATTCTGATAGTCTATGATTTTGAAAGAATCTCTTCATAAGAGAGATTGTTCTGAACATCAACACTCTGAATAGGGACTACAATTGCTAGGTCACCTACGCATTTCTTGCTCAAGGTTACATGGAAGACTAGATGAACTAAGGCTAAATCTGAAGGAAATTCGAGCTCCTAAACTACCTTGCCTAAACAACTAAGAATCTTAAAGGGACCGACATAGCGGGGACTGAGTTTTCCTTTCTTGTTGAACCTCTTCACTCCCTTCATGGGAGAGATCTTAAGATAGACATAGTCATTGACCTCGAACTCAAGATCCTTTCTATGAACATCAGCATAATACTTCTGTCGGCTCTGAGTAGCCCAGAGTCTTTATCTAATCAACTAAACTTTCTCTAAGGTGCCAAAAACTAAGTCAGGACCTATGACTGAGGCCTCACTAACTTCAAACCAACCAATTAGAGATCTATACCTCCTGCCATAGAGAGCTTCGAATAGAGCCATTTTAATACTGGAATGATAGCTATTGTTGTATGCAAACTAAATCAAATGTAAGTGGTCATCCCAACTTACCTTGAAATTAATTGCACATGCCCATAGTATATCTTTAAGAGTCTGAATGGTCCTTTCTACTTGACTATCTATCTGAGGATGAAAGGCTATACTGAGATGGACTTAGGTACCAAGACCTTTTGGGAATGCTTTCCAGAAGTGAGAGGTGAACTAGGTACCTCTGTCTGAAATAATTTATAATGGAACACGGTGTAATCTAAACAACTCCCTGATATAGAGTTTGGAATAATCCACGGTTGAATAAGAGGTATGAACTAGAAGAAAATGAGCTGACTTGGTCATCTCGTCTACAATAACCCAAACTGAATCATGCTAGTGACGTGTTTGAGGCATACCCATCACGAAGTCTATGTTTACTTCTTCCCACTTCTAAGTAGGAATGGTGAACTCTGGCATGGGTCCACTAGGATTCTTATGCTCTATCTTAACTTGTTAACATGTAGAGCACTTAGCCACAAACTTTGAAATATCTATGTTCATCCCACTCTACCAATAGATCTCCTGCAGTTTGCAGTACATCTTAGTGGCCCCTGGATGAATAGAGTATCGCGCACCATGCGCATCTACAAGAATCCGCTACTTTAAGTCATCTACACATGGAATGTACAGATAACCCTAACAACGAAGAACACCATCTCCCCCTTGGGAGTAAACCTCTACTCTATGATTCTAAACTGACTCTTTTAACTTGATAAGGATAGGATCCCTGTCTTGCTTTTCTTTAACCTCGGAAACTAGAGATGACTCTTCACTACTCTGAACATATACACCACCCTCCAAAGAATCGACTAAGCGAACACCTAGTTTGGCTAGCGGATGGATTTTCTAAGCTATGTTCTTCCTTTTTTCCTCGACATGAGAAACACTACCCATAGAGAGTCTACTAAGAGCGTTGGCCACAATGTTGGCCTTGTCCGGATGGTAAAGGACACTTATGTCATAATATTTCAAACGCTCGAACCATGTTCTCTGATGAAGATTGAGATCTTTATCAGAAAAGTCATACTGCAGACTCTTATGATCCGTGAAGAAATTTACATGAACTACGTATAGATAATGCCTCTAAATCATAAGGCAAATACTATGGCTGCTAACTGAAGATTATGAGTAGGATAATTCTTCTCGTGGGGCTTTAACTGTCTGGAGGTGTAGGATATGAACTTACCATGATGCATAAGGACATAACCTAAACCCACTCTGGATGCATCACAATATACCACGAACCCATCTGAACCATCTGGAAGAGCTAGAACTAGAACTAAGGTGAGTCCAGTCTTCAACTCTTGAAAAATCTTCTCACAAGGATCTGAACTTTGAAACTTGACCTTCTTCTGAGTCAATCTAGACATGTGGGATTCAATAAAAGAAAATCCCTTGAAAAAAAATTTGTAATAGCCAGTGAATCCCAAGAAACTCCTGATATCTGATGGAGAGATGGGGCGAGGCCAGGTTCTTAGCTGCTTTGGTCTTCTGAGGATCTACTATAATGCCATCACTAAAAATAATATTGCCAAGGAATACTACTGATCTTAGCCAAAACTTGCACTTACTAAATTTGGCAAATTGCTGGTGATCTCTGAGAGTCTGAAGAACAATCCTTAGATAGTCTGAATGATCACGCTTTATGCGGGAATATACCAGGATATCATCTATGATGACTATGATGAACATGTCCAGGTACTTTTTGAACACACGGTTCATCAAGTCTATGAAAGCTGCTGGGGCATTGGTAAGACCAAAGGACATAACTAGAAACTCGAAGTGACCATACCGAGTACAAAAAGCTGTCTTCAGGATATTACATTCTCTAACTCTAAGCTGATGGTAGCCTGATCTAAGGTCTATTTTGGAGAAATAACTGGCACCCTGGAGTTGGTCAAACAAGTCATTTATTCTGGGAAGAGGATACTTGTTCTTGACTGTAAGTTTGTTGAGCTGACGGTAATTAATACACATCCTGAGAGAACCATCTCTCTTGCACACGAATAAGACTGGTACACCCTATGGGGATACACTAGGCCTAATGAATCCCTTATCTAAGAGATCATTCAACTGATCTATCATTTCCTTGAGTTCTGCTGGTGCCATTCTGTATGGTGGAAAAAAATAGGCTGAGTGTTTGGAATAAGGTCAACACTAATGTCTATTTTCCTTTTGGGAGGAATGCCTGGAAGATCTTCGGGAAATATGTCTGAATACTTATTTACAACAAGGAACTCATTTACAACAAAGACTGATTCAAGACTAGGAGATTCAGAACTGGAATCTTTAATATGCATAAGATGATACACACTCCCCTTAGAAATCATTTTCCTTGCCTGAAGGTAGGAAACAAGCTGACCCCTGAAAGATGAAGTACTACTCTTCTACTCTAGGATGGGTTTATTCGGGAACTGAAGCTGAACTACCCTAGTTATATAGTCGACTATGCCATAGCAGGAATGAAGAAAATCCATGCCGATAATGACATCAAAATTAGTCATCTCTAACTCGACTAAATCAGTTAACCTGGCTTTCTAAAATATCATAACCGGGTAGTTCTTGTATACCCACCAAGGCATGATGGTTTTACCCACTGGGGTAGAGACTGAAAAGGACTCTGCTAAAATTTTGGGACTGATTCTAAAATCGTCTGCTATATAAGGAGTAACAAAAGACAAGGATGCACCTGGATCTAGGAAAGTATAAACATGAACATGGAAAATGTATAACGTACTAGTAACGACATCAAGAGAATTTTCCTGATCTTGTCGGGTCTGAAGAGCATAGAATCTATTTAGGCGTTGCCCACTAGTAGCAGTGGAAGCGACGCTCTACTGATTTAGGCGACCAGACTGGTCTGTGGAACGATTCTACTAAACCTGCAAACCTGACTGCATAAACTCTCTAATCCTATGGCTTGGCTTGCGACAACCGAATAAAATATCAATAACAGCTCTATAGGTACCCTTGTGGTTCTTACCATAATTCTAACAGAGGGGATTAGTTCAGGCACTACTGACACTGCCCTGACACTTAGAGCCTGGTGATCGATCTATGTTGCCGTATTTGAATTTCATCACTGGGGCATTGGCAGAGAAAGGAGGTCAAATTGCTGGCTTATGACGAAACTCCGAATGATTTCCTCCTTCAGATTTTGGTTGAGCAAAATAGAAACTGCCCAACCTTTCTCTCTTGTTCTGCCTCTTTTTAGTCCTAATCTTCTACTCTTCATTTGTTGAGCATGAGTCATGAGCCCAGCTAAAGTCATATCACTGTTCAGCATCGCAGATCTATACTCATTTACCACTCTATCATTCACCGCTGACAAAAACTTGCTCATCTTAGCCCTGTTGTCTGCAACCACATGAGGGGCATATCTATCTAGCTAAGCAAATCTGAGAGAATACTCCTTCACCATCATATTTCCCTCCTTGAGGTTGATGAACTCTAGAACTTTTGCCTCCCTCAGTTCTTGGGGAAAGAATCTTTCTAAAAAAGTCGTGAAAAATTCGTCCCACTCTATAGGACCTACATCCTCTAACCTCTCAAACTTCTACTGTTTGTACCAAGTTTAAGGAACATCCTATAACTGTTATGTAACTAACTTGATACTCTAACAAGAAGTAACTCCCATGATGTCTATGACCTTCTAGACTTGGTCGATGAATTCCTGATATTATTCATTAGACTTTGACCAAAAGAAAGATGGAGGGTTCAATGGGGTAAAGTCCCGAATTTTAGCTGCGGCTGAGTTGGCCACTAGATTGGCCGAAATAACTGGTGGTCATTCATTTTAGGTAGCCACAGACTGAGCAATTGTGGTGAATACAATCCTAAACTCTGCATGGGAAACATGTTTGCCCAAAAGATCTTCAGGCTGAGGAGCTGGCTGGTTTTTTCTCTTTGGAGGCATATTTTGAAATAAGAGAAAAATGAATTAGACTGAGAGTTTAACTTGAGATTATGCTCACTAGCACTATATGAATACCGAAAGAACGAAAATTGTTCCTAAAACATCTTATAGCCTCTTGCACATAAATGTGGCATGCAACACACCCATGTACAAGACTCTACTATATGTAGCTTTCAGACTTCCTAAGACTCTATTGAACCTTAGGTTATGATACCAATTTTGTAACGCCCCAGTTTTCTAAACTAAATCGCTACACGATGTCTATGATCCCGAGGGACCACAAGCTAACCCATGACTAATATCTATATCTATATATTGCAATATATGACGTAATAATGCAGAAAACATAAACAATAGGACATAAGGTTCAACTGCATAGAATATCTGACAAATCATAACATCCATATAGGGTAACGAATATCCAAAAAAACTGAAATCTGAATCAAATCTGAGCTAAATCTGAAAGCCTCTATCTGAGTAAGGAGTTGAAAGAATATGTCTCCAACTAACTTCATCTATCAAAAATGAACTGAAATAATATATGAAACTAATAATATGATTCTCGAATGAATGAGGACTCACTGCAAATATAGGACCGGAATACTACTGCTATTGCTTATTTGGAGCTCATATCTGTTAACCTATGGTGTAACATGAAAGAAAGCACCATAGCACAAATGCATTAGAGCACCATAGCACAAATGCATTAGTACAACTGGGAGTATTGAATATATGAGTGAGGTAGGCTAAATGCAAAAGGGTTTACATATGTGAACAATGCTAACTGACTGACTAATATGAACGTAAGAGTGTAAACATGCATACGTATTAATTGAGATCATAATTATGTGATATCTATATTTAGAAACTAAGACATGATCTACTGATATCTAGCATGACAAATACTGAAATTCTGATAACATAGATGACTGTGTCTGACAGTCTTGAATCTAATGGAACTATCTGTGTTCCATTCTGTAACTGAATTGACTATATCTGACAGCCTTAATATATGAAAATCTAAAGAACTATCTGAGTTCTTTTATGAAGACTGGGACTGAAACTGTGGGAGGTAGTTTTTTGACCGACATTCCCCAATAACGCATATAGCTAAGTTGGGGTTCAATCTTTGCCCCAACTGGAAGGGTGTCAATACCGCGCAACTGGTAAGGACAGCTGTGAGTGACCCTTAGCTAATAGGTACTCAAAATAAGAATGGTGGGAACCCAAAACTGACGGATTAATCTACCTCATCAACCCTAATCTGATAGGTTAAGATATCTCAACCTACGCTGGCTACGTAGTTCTGGAAGAGAAGGATGATTACTAAGAATCACACCCTAAACTGGCTTGTGAGTTCCCATCCTTGGGTTCTCTCGGTGCTAACTTCTACACCCATCCTAAGAGACTGAACATGATTTAACTAAAGTTACATGGACTGAGTAAGTAACTTTCGTTAACTGGCTGATTAGTGCTACTATTTGAGAATTAACTGAGATCATGAGATTTCTGAGGTTTCATGAGTCAGATGCTTGATTGAGTACTATAGATCATGGCTTGATTGAGATCATCATGATAACATAACATGGCTCTAGGCACATAGCTATATGTTTTGGGTACAAGTACCCCCAGGACTTGATGGAAGGAAACTGACACACATGACTGACTTGATCGTAAGAGTAGAGTCCACAATTTACCATATCATGAGTAGGGGATTTCACACTAAGAATAGTTCTCAACATCTTATACATGGAAGGAAAAATCATACAACATGTATATACTTGCATAGCTTCAATATCATGGTCAATCTATATCATCATAACAAAAAATATCACTCACATGGAATTCATGGGAAATCGTAAAGCATAGAGAATGAACTTTTCATTTAAGCACTGTTAAATCATGGGACATGAATTCTATCATCTGGCCATATTATCAAACATTTTACATGCATTCTTTTAGCTTCAGTGTGTTCATGAATTTCACTATATTAAGCCACATAAGGATCATGGGTTTCAACTAACAAACACGTATACTTCATGAAATCACCTTCAGATATCATCTTGAAACTTAAACAACAATCATCAAAATGTACATGCTTATATCACAACAAGACAATCACAAAACAATTTTTAAAACATGGTTGTTGAGCTCCATGAATGAAATGGATCCATAGATAAACACTACGCATACCTCTCCCAAGGTTCTTAATGTTTTAGAACTCGAAGGATTTGAAATCCTTTTTTTTTTTAAAGAAGATTGGGTCTTGTTCTTGGAGATTAAATTTAGAGAGAAATCCTAGTTTTTGTTTGTGAAATAATAATGAGAAAAAAAGCTGAATTCAGACTCATCTGGATATATATAGGCAAGTGGTAAGTGACCAAAATACGCCTTCTAAAACGGCCTAGATATAAACTAAATGTGACGTGTGACGACCCGACTGATGGTCCGTCAGGAACTTGACGGTCTGTCATTTTGACCATCATACATGGGCCAGAAATGGGGTTCACTGGATAAGAGTTGATGGCCTGGATGATGGTCCATCAAAACTCTGACGGTCTGTAAACTCCATCAATCCTTATCCAAAGCGTGGCCATACTGCCTTGGCTGTGACAGTGAAAGTGGCGGTCCGTCAACTTCGACGTCGCACCTGGGCATTTCGGTCAATTCTGAGTAAAACATTCGTAACTTCCTCGTCTGGTGTCATATTTTGACAAAATTGGTATTGTTAAAAAGCTAACTCAATTTCCCACGTGATAGAAAGTAGAAATCACAAAATACCATAGGTACAAAAAAATAGATTTTTATTTCAAATCAAGTACTAGAATCCTTGAGATGATTTCTATCTAGGAATAAGCATGGGTATTACACACATGCATTACAGGCATAAGGAGAATAAATTTGAATGATTCTAAACTCGGACCTACTAGATAAATCATCAACTGGGGCACCAAGAATACTAGATTTAACTAAAAATTCCACAACATCATGGGGATGATATGTAGTATCTAAATGAATACACATCCTATGTGGGAGATGCTCACGAGACCAGTAGCTGATATCTCTTCACTTGTAGAAAAATCCCAAAAAACCAATTATGGAGAGAACACAAACTGAGCCCAAATAACTAGCCAAATGATGTTAAGACCAAACTTTAGTAGCATATCCATTATTCCCGCAATCATAGCCTATCCTAGAAACTCTAGGTTGGCGGGGAATGCTAGCTAACTTTAACTAATCAACTAACTCATATCTAGAGAACTTTTTGAACTAGTGTCTAATCATGAAACCACAAAAATGTAATTTTAGAATACTCCAAGATAATTCCCCTTATAATCCAAAATGGCTACCATGACCTAGAGAACCATACCAATACTCTGACAAGTCTGATGGGAATTCTTCACTCTATGATCTCATGGACAATCTGTGAATTAATCATGGTCTAAAATAATACCTACATAGAGCTTATATTCCCCAAGTAAAGTTGTTCTCTATCAGAAGGATCCTTACTCCCGGATAAAATACCAATAGCACTATACTAAGATCATGGACTCTTGCCACTATCTCCTCAATCCTTGATACATTCTCTCTCTATGGCCCTTACATTGTTAATAATCTTAGAGAAGAGAGAACCAACTACTATCAAGTGCTCCAATGCAAAATATAATGACAATATCAGTTGCTATCAAGTGCTCCAACATCAGATGGAGTTACAATATTTTTCCTCCAATACATCCATGTACCACTATCCAATTAAGAAGGATATAGCCTCAAAATAAGTTTGGTCTACTCGAGACACTCAATCTCATACTCAAAAACTAGAAAAGAACCTCTATGAACACTAATACACCCAACTATGGTCTATAATCTACTGGATGACTCAAATGCCATCCACGGCTGAAAGGGTTCAATAATCTAGACTCGAATCCATAATGTTGAACCACAATGGGCTAAAGTAGCCATAATCTTAGCTTTAGCCTAAAGTTGGCCAAGTCCATTTAGATGATGATAAAAATCTTTGATATCCATCTATGACTCTCTTGTCCAACGTTATGCTGAAACTCTGAAAATGCCTATTAAAGTTTTATCTGCATTTGTTGAAAATGTTGCATCATCCTTCGGGAATAGAATAGAGTCAAAGAATATGTTCGACAGTTATACAATGTGGGGACATGAAATAAACTTCTTAAAATGTCCTTGTATCCTCCCAAAGATAGGTTACGAACATCTCTGCATCGATCCGTCAGACTCTACTGAACACTTAGCTCTTGTACTACTACAATGGTAACACCTATGCTCTGATACCATTCTATCAATACCTAATTTCTTAGTTCATAATGGCACATACTAAAATCCACCAGTAGGCAAGACGAACCCATAGTCCGGAATGACTAGTAAGAGACTACCAAAGATATAAAGAAAATAATTATGGAATTAATGAGATAAAGAAGCGATTACTCAATATAATCCCAAAACCTGGTGGTATCTCTGCAAGAGCTGCTAATAATACAATAGTACAAATAATGAAATATAAATGGAATTACACTACTATAACTTATCTCTGAATAAAATATGAAAAAAAGTAGTACATAAGAAGGAGGTAAGTAATAATCCAAACGTTAGGGGGTCACTCTATGTCTCTCAACCACGGTTGATCCAAATGACATACACATTAATGGTAATAACTTGTACTATGATGTATAGGCTTCTGAAGAATAGTATGATTATGAAAGTAATGACACTCAATAGTCAACTGCCAACTGAGCACCATAGATAAAGTAGATATCCAGAACATATAAACAAAATTGAAAACTACATACAAGAGTCTAGTAGCCATATAACAAATCTAATAAGATAATAAAGATATTCTATCCTATTCATATTCAATCGACTAACATACTTAGGATAAGAAAATATGAAATTTAATACACAATCGTAACAAATGCAGGAAGGAATACACAGTAATACCATAACTACCTATAGCTAGATATACATATATATATATAGGTATAAGATTAACTCTAAGATCAACCTATATGGTCACATCCTTATTTTGCGGCATTAATATAATTCTATCAATATTTATTACTAATATTCTCAGGGGTTCTAATCCATAGATCTTATCACTAATATATGATATAGAATAATGAAATCATATGATAGAAGAGGCCCGAATCATAACTTAATCTCGATACTGAATCAATGACCAATCTTTCATAAGCTATACATAACAATGATCATAACAATGATAATAACAATATCAAAAATAGTGCGAGTAATGACTATTTAAGACAACCAAATAAATAATCGATCCTATGTGTACCTACACCACCTTGGCTTTAATGGTTTAATCAGCATACAACATTAGGTATTGCCATCACCAATATAAATAAAACCATCCCATAACGGCTGATAGACATAGGTGCATACTAGGGATAGGAGATGCGTATATAAAAATGAATGTAAGGAACACAATTAATATAATCATACTCCAGCCTTATTGGGCTTTATCACATCATCCTAATATCTTACGACCTTATAGACCATCATTGTATTATCATAATATCTATTATCATTGTCAGGCATCATCATATCATCTTAATATCCTCCAGCCTTGTTAGGAATCATCATATCATCATTATATCCTCTAACATTATCGGGCATCATCACATCATCATAAAATTTTTAGCCATGTCGAACATGATAACATCATAATATCCTCTGTCCATATCGTACATCATCATATCATCATAATATATTCTGACCTTATTAAGAATAATCATATCAACATACTATCAATCAATCTAGATAACAGAGAGTGAGCCCCATGAGGGCAAAAGTAAAGTGCAAGTGCCACAAGGTCTAAAGTAAATGATGAGTCCCACGAGGGCCAAAGTAAATGTTGATGAGATCAAATGCAAGGTAGAATATATTTCTATAACACATCATTCATCATCAATATCACATCATTAATAAGTATATAGATAAAAGGTACATAGATAAATCATCAGCTAAAGGAGTGTAAATTTCTAAGTTGGTTGCCCAGAGTGAATTTTCGCCCTAAATCTATGTAAAAGTGTAGAAAGGTTCAGAATATCTCATGACTGGAGTAAATAGTAGGGTCAAATTATTACACAGAATTTATCTCGATTAAATCTTTAAATTATTATTATTAACCTTTTTATACTTGTAAATTATTCATTAAGTTAGGCAGTTATTATTTTGAAAAAATCCATTGTAAGGTAGAAGGTGGGATTTACACAATATTTAATGAAAACAATCATAAGGTTATAATATAATTGGAATTGTATCAATCGTTGATGCAATAATCATGAACGTATACAATCTATGTATGCCATAACCAGTATTCCAACATTGGAATCATAAATATCATACCACATATTCCTTCATCCCAAACCAGAGAGATGTGCATATAAAAAATTTTAAATTCATAAACTACAATCATATTATTTACAACGGTAATTATATCTCAACTATCTAACCAATATCATAACACAACCTTTCCCCAAATAATATGTCTGGAAAAATCATAACATTATAATTACAACCTTTGGCCCATACACATATCCCAATCTCACATTAAAAATTATATATATATATACATCATCTCATAAATATAGACCATGGCATATTCACAAGGCATAATATTTCTATAAGCTATGAAGCATATCTATAATCATTTCACACATAGGAGGCATCTTCCTTCTAGGTCATAATGCATCAACACAAGGTGTATCACATCTATTAGGCATCTCTTATTTATAAGTCATGTATCATGACTACGAGGAATATCATCTCTATAGGTCAATTATCATATATAGGTGGAATAACATCTCAAAAGGCCTATTATCTCATCAAAGAACAAATAATATCTCTGATGGCCCAATATCACATCTAACAGTAAATGACATCTATAATGATCGAATATCAAATCTAAGAGGAAAAACATCTCTATTGGCTTAGTCTCATTTCTTTAAGGAATATCATGGTCATATGCAATTAGTCATTATTTGGGGGAAAATAGAATCACTATTCGTCAACCACAAAGTAACCATTAATGAAGGTTTACTAGTCTCAGCTATGCCCAACATTCGTAAATTAGTCCACAAAGAGTAACAAAAATCTTGGCATAAGGTGGACCGAATTATCCCACTTCTAATTCTCAAATTCCATACTTAGGCAATCTATGCCCCAAACTAAGCTAAGGTATCTACTTCAACTTCTAAATTTCAAGGAAGCCATAAACAACCTATGATTATAACATCTTCTAGAAACAATGGCATTAGATTCAACTCTACCCCAACTATGATTCCAAGATCATCACACTAGCTGAAGAAGACTACTCGTATCTTGTTTCCAATGGTAAAATCACAATCCCAAACATTGTATTATATCATATCTAATCTATAAATTAGTTCAATCAAGGTAAGATGCCATAGGATTCAAAAAGTTACTAAGTATTTTAACTTTTCGGTTGAAACCCTCATTTAATCCCCAAACTTCAATAATTAATACAAAGTCATCATATCCATAATCAAACTTAATTCATATTCAAAACCATAATTTGATTCATCACATGTCCTTTTTCACTTGATAATCCCCAAAATATCATCACTCTATAAAATAATAATCAACTCATCAATATGAGTCTAATGATACCCAGATTGCAATATTCTACTTTAGATTTAAAAATGACACCAAAAACCACAAGTAGGTCCACATATTAAAATCAAATTCTCACAGTATTCCCAATGTTCATACATGAATAAAGAATTATAATTCTCAAGAATTGGGTAAAAATAAATCTAATTATTGTCAATAATACAAGCCCTATGCTAAATTGGAGTTTGGGATCAAAAACAAATAAATTGACCAAGAGATTGGTCAAATCTTACCTTAATTCAGATGATAATCATGATAAAAGATATTTGGAAATCTCCCAAGTCACCCACAAATATTAATTTTTAGTTATCATACCTATTTAGGGTTTTTATCTGTCAAGCGTGAAGATAAGATCCTAAATTCATGACATTTGGCTTATTCATAGACCCCCCGAGTAAGAAGATAAGAAAATCCATCAAGGGGCCACTGTTGCATAATAGAGATTTCCATATGGCTCAACACAATCACCCTAGTGCGATCATGGCCCCTTTTGTGTGATCTTAATACACCAGGTATCGACAAACTTAGAAAATTTTCCAGTTTTCAATGATGCCTCAGGATTTATTTGGAATCTGATTTTCACAAATGATCTAGGTACCCTCACTAAATTCGATGCTCTAGTCACGTTAGTATAGTTTGATTTTCAATCCGACCAAATGTGTGTCCACATCTATATTTCTAAATTTTCAACTTTTTGACCAGTAGGTCAAAATAAGCTCAGGTGTATTGGGACCCAATCCAAAGGTTTACCTACCCTAAAATCAATATTTTAGAGCTACTGGAACAGTTACAATTTTCATATGAGATTGTCTGTCTAATATTTTCACTTGGTGGAAATTAAGAACTAACAAAGACTTCTAAATAGGGATTGGTTCAAAATATTGAATGACCTGCCTGATAACAAAACAGTCAGTCCTAGAGAGTTAAAAAATAAGTGGGGGCATCTGTGGAGAAACCCCTAATATCAAATATAAGTGAAATATGGAAAATGACTAGAAAGGTTATTACATGATAGGATGTTAAGGAAGATGAAGAGTGTGTTAGCAACTCAATCAAATAGGCACCTCACATTTTCCTCTATAAAGGAACTTGAAACAAAATTGGGTCAAATCATTACTCATCTAATTATAAGGAAAAAAAGGTGGATTACTTAGTTAAATTGTGGATAATCTAAAAAATAATACTCATACCATAAGAGTTATCACTAGGATTGATAAGACTCTTCGTAATGATGTTGTGAAAGTTAATGATGTCCGTTAAAAGAGTAAATTTGATGTACAAGTGAGTGATAAGTGAAAGTGATAGATAAGTAAATTGAAGATTTCATTATTTCAAATAAATTTACTATTGAGATGCCTAAAGTAGTGGTAATGAAGGTTGAAAGAGAACAAATACCATGAAAGGTTGATTGTAATGTTTCAAACTTAGAGGAAATCCCTATTGTCCTAAATCTAAATTTCAAAATCCCACCTCCTTTCACACAAAGTCTCAAGAAGACGGAAGATGATTCAAATTTCAAGAAGTTGCTCTTAAAATTTAGTAACCTATTGATAAACATACCAGTGTTAGAATCTTTACAAGAGATTATTGGGTAAGGTAAATTAATTAATGTCTTAGTAAAAAAGAAGTACGTCACAGATTTATACACAATTGAAGTATTGCAAAATTATAGTGGTATAATGTCTAGCATAATGGTTGTGAAGAAAGTGAATCCAGGATCATTCACAATCTCATCTACCATTGTAGTGTATAAATATGAATACACTTTATGTAATTTGGGGGTGAGTTTTAATTTGATGACATTGACCGTGTTTTCAAAGATAAGTTGAATGCTCCCAAGCCTACTTCAATTAGGCTTTTAATGATTGATCGATCTATAAAAACTATGGGACTGTTGCATGATGTAATTTGAAGGTGGATCATTCCATATTTCTGGGTGATTTTGTGATCTTAGAACGTTAATTAGCAATGAGGTCTTTATAATTGTTGATAGTACATTATTTGCTACGGTATGGGATTGAGTTGAGATTGAGTATGTTGAATAAAATTTTTAGTAAATAATGAAGAGATGTCATTTAGCATATGCAAGTCCATAAAGCAACCTATGGATTTACTAGTTTTCTCCATAGTTGATATGATTGATGAAAAAGTAGAAAATGCGATGGGAATTGATTTTGTAGTAAGCCTTTGGTGGGAGTGTTGTGGAACCTTGAGATCTAGGTGATTGAAAATATAATTAAGTATTTTCATTTTGAAAGGTCTTACGTCCTACACCAAAAATCCATTTGTGATAGATCTTGACTCAAAAAAAGGAAATCTCCTCTCATGAGGATTTTAATTAAAGATCCACAAAGACTTAAGATCAAATAATTGCCACCTCATCTTCATTAAGTTTATTAGGGGAATGAGGGATCTTAGCCATTCTTATTATGGGAGATTTATTGTGTTGACAAGTTATGGTGTTGAAGTTAGAAGTGAAATGATATATTAAGGCTCTTGGATGGACCAAACTTTAAATTATTATGATTCCTTCTAATATATTAACCAATTAAATAAAACTTGAGATTTTGTATTTAGAAAGTCTGGATTATCAATGGAGGTTAAACCCTCTGTTACAAGAGGTAATGAAGAAACAAATCATTAAGTAGGTTGATGTGGTTTTTGTATATCATATCTTGTATAGTAATTGGATAAGCATGATTCAATATATCCTTCTAAAGGTGTCATCATGGTGGTCGTAAATGATGAAAATAATCTTACACCGCAATGTTTGATCATGGGTTAGAGACCGTGTATTAATTATTGGAAGTTGGATTCATAGAAAAAGAATGATTACTTCCCCAAGACCTATATAGCTTAAATGCTTGACAAACTAGCTGGAAGGAATTGGTATTTATTCTCAATGGATACTCGTGCAACAATCATATATTGATAGACATGAAGACTAACAATAAACTATTTTCATATTAATCTATGGAACATTTGGCTTCAGATGTATGCCCTTTAGAATATAAAATGCACCACTACTTTAAAATAGTGTATGTTTTTTTTTATCTTTTTTGGCATGTTGGAGGATTCGATGAAGGTATTTATGGATTAGTTCTTAATTATTGAAGATACATTTGTGGATTACATTTAACACTTGGAGAAGGTTCTTGATTGGTGTGTAGCAATTAAACTTATGTTGAATTCAGAGAAATACCACTCTATGGTGAATGAGGGAATTGTTCTTGGACATAAAAGTTTTGGTCAAGGAGTCCAAGTACATCCAGAGAAAGTGGTGGTCATTTCCATGTTAACAACACCTATATCTATCAATGGTGTGAGGATTTTCCTTGGACACATGGGTTTTTATAGGAAGTTCATCAAAGATTTCTCTAAAATTGGTCATCCTATCTAGCAAACTTATAAAAAATAAGGTAAATTTTTAATTTTATAGGGTGGGGGTGTGAGGGAATTACATTACCTCATTGAATAGTTTTCATGACTCCCATTACTATGGCTCCAAACTGGTCACAACCTTTTAATCTCATGTGTGATGCAAGTGGTTTTGCACTAGGTGTGGTGTTAGGGCGTTGGAAGGATAAATTTTTTCATGTGTATATTATGTTAGAAAGTCATTAAATGAGGAACAAAATAATTATATATTTAAAGAGCAAGAATTTCTTGTTGTAGTCCTATGATTTTGAAAAACATTTGGCCTATTTTTTATACAAAGGTTATTGTGTAGACTGATTATACGAATCTTCAATATTTTATGGCTCAGAATGAAGCCAAGCATTAATTCATTAGTTAATTTTTCTCCATCAAGAGTTTGATTTTAGTTAATTTTGGGAATGTAAAATCATGGTATGTGGATTATACGAATTATGTTGTAAGTGGCTTGATCCCCAATAATATAAATTATTATTAAAAAAAATATTCCTCCATAATGTGAACAAGTATTATTGGGATCAAACCTATTTACGTAGGGAGTGTGCAGACCAAGTAATCCATATATGTGTGACTGAATTTGAAATAAGGACCATCTTTGAGGGTTTCCACTCATTCTTATTTGGTATCCATTATGGTGGTGGGGAAAAGCCGTTATAGTTCTTTAAATTAGGTTTTATTAGCCTACTCTTTATAGATATGGTGATGACTTGGTTTAAACTCATACACAACACCAAGTGAAATGATGTATTTTACGGAGGAATGAGCATGCTGTGAAGCCTAAAAAAGTATACTTGTTGGACATAAGGGCATTGATTTATAGGGGCATTTGTGTGTGTCTATGGTAACAAATACATAATGGTGGCCATGTATAATGTGCCTAAATGGGTTGAAGAAATAGATTTTCCTAACAATGAGAGTTAGAGTATCACATTATTTATGAAGAAATATATCTTTACAAGGTTTTTAACCCCCTGATCAATCCTTAGTAATTGCGGCTCTTACTTTTGTAATCTGGTATTTAGTGCGTTGCTTGAAAAGTGGTGGGTGAAGAATATAGTCGCAACCTTATATCATCCCTAAACAAGTGACAAGGTGGAGTTTTCCAAGAAATATATTAAGTCAGACTAAAAACGGTGAATATGAGTTGCACAAATTAGGAATGGTAATTCGATGATGTTTTTAAGGCCAATAGAACCGTGTTCAAAACACTGACAGATATGTCACTATATTAATTAGTATTTAAAAAGTATTTTTATCTCCTAAATGAGTTAACGAACAAGTCTTTGTGGGCCTTATGCAGTTTGAATATTAATTGGGAGGATGCCTCCAAATCTAAAGTGGAGAAAAACATGAGTTAGAGGAATTTCACCTTAAAGCATATAAGCGCTAGTAACTATACAAGGAATGGATGAAGAAGTGGCATGATTTTGAGATATTAAAGAGAATTTTATGTAGGAGATATAGTATTACTCTTCAAATCAAGGATAATTTCTTTGAGGGAAAGCTAAAATCTTAGTTGTTAGGTCTTTTCATGTTGGTGAATATTTTTTCACAAGAGTTATTGAGTTAGAAGATCATGAGAAGCAAAGATTCACTGTTCATGGTCAAAGGTTAAAATATACATTGTGGGTGGACCTGGAGTAGCTGCCATGAACCAAACCTAGGCCCTAGCCGTAACGAGCATCCTGAACCATGAAGGCCCGAGCGCCCCTTTCTTTCAGGAAATCATACACAACATTCATATACTTTAACAAATGCAAAAATAAGTAATAAAGATATTAACATGGTCAAATCACTTAGTTCAATGGAATAATATAAAACTTTAGTTCACAACATTCAACAAAATATTTTACACCAGGCTGGGAAATCTCTAACACTGTGAAAGTCAATATCTGTCTAAAGACTGGGACAAGGCCCCCAGTCATTAAAGACTAGGCCTTCAAGAATAGAGAAATCTCACCAATTGAAACTTCTAACACATGAATCTACTATTGTACGGGACCCAGGGACTATGTCTCAGATCCTAAAATATAAGGGATCAATACAGATGTACTAGTATGTGAAACAACTAAAAATGAAATGTCTTATACAAAAATAGATTAGAGCATTTCATAATAAAACTGAGCGTAATATAAGTAGAAATACATGGGCATATTTAGTAAACTTCAAATCAACTCTTGACAAACTTGACTCACTCTTCGTTATTCTTCTGAGCTAGTCAGTACACCCTACAAATTTGAAATTCCATGGGCTATAGGGAACTCGCCTTTGACTTAGCGGCTGAGCCTCAAATCCAAGTAGCCACCAGGATTTGGAGCTGGTGATACCCCCAATTTAGGTACACCACAGGAATCCCCCATGTGAGATGTCCTAATTATTTTATTATCCTCCTATGTAGGATACAATATCATATGACCCGCATCGGCAACTATGATTTCCAGTGATGAGCTGTTATACTCAAACATTTTTTTCAGGTAACCTACAAGCTCTCTTAAGACCAACTTTTAGTTCTTTAAAGTAGACATGCTCATACTTTCAAAAAATTTGATACTTATCTTGGTAAGGGTATGTAATAACCAGGTATCATCATACCATGATTTGTAAGTCAATAAAATCACATCATATCAAACTGTAGGCTTTTTCGCTTATTATCATATTAGTGACCACCCTAATTTTTAAACATCAGATGAGAGAGAGTTATGCCATAAATCTTTCATTCAAAATCTTTATCAAAACACTCTCTTACCCATTGGGGAATTAATAGGTGGTCACCCCATATTTGTAATTTCTTAAAATATAAAGAAGTTGTTAATTTTACACAATGAACATTTATCATGTGAAAACATATACTCAAAATGTGATAAAATGTACCAAACCATGATAATTTAACAATCATTCACCCATTAGTTTATCATTTAGAAAGTTCATGCCTTTAAACAACCCATAACAATCAAAATCGACAATATCATAATAAAAGAGGGAGTTTTGCTCATTCATGTTCTCATTCAAACTTTATAAGACTTATGAAATCAAATATACATAGTTATAGTTCAAATTCCATGAAAATTGGTTGAAGACAACATATATGTTTCATCAAAACAATCCCATGATGCATATTTTTCGAAAACAATATCGAACAATTCATTAATAAACATAATTGGGGATCTTTACTCTTTATAAAATGTTTAAACTTACACCCATGGCTTTTAGAGTAGTCCCAGATACCTTAGATTATATGATCTGAATGATGAAACCCAGATCTTAATATGTTTTGTTAAAATCTTGAACTTAAAGATTGGTTCTTGATTTCTTGTACTTGAAGGTGGTTAAGGTTTTAGTTTGACAGAAAAATGAATAAGGATGTAATTGATGCTTCTTGGGCTGAATTTTTTTGTTAGGGATGGGTTAGGGAAAAGGAAAGGACCTTTTTTTCCCTTAAAAACATGAAAACAAAACCTGGGAATTAGGTACGTGCGACAGATCGTGCGTTGCACCCTAATCACATGCAGCTACAGTCTCTCTCACAAAACTGGCTATAGCTTTTCTTTTAGATATCAGATTTAGGAGAAATTGGTATTGTTGTAAATAAGACAGAAATACCTTTCATTTGATATATAGTATGACCTCTAATTCGATATATACAAGAAGTTATGTTCGATAGAAATTGACCCTAGTTTAGATTCTCACCAAAACTCAATTGATAGGAAAACTTTCAACTAGCCCTTGAGTTGAGAGACCTATATGATCTCAATTTATGCTCAACATGAATCCCACTATATATAATTGATTAACACACTAGTTTCCATAAAATTTATGACTTTTTGAATCTTTACGTATAGGAATGACTGTTTAAATTCTAGCCCAAAGTGCGGGGTTTTAAATTATCTCCCCCTTGGGATCATTCATCCCCAAATGATGGTTAGGGACCTTTTGAAGATCTAAAAGTTCAGAAAAAAGAATATATTTTTGTATTGAACATTTTTTTTGTTAACAAAATATGTTACGGCATCAAACGAGCTTTATGATAACTTCTAGTGAAATATGAAAGCGTAAAACATGCAATAATGAAACTTTACACAGAGATGATCTTGCACATGAGATCTATGAACCATAATCCTCACAACATGAGGCATGAGTTAATTAGGTGATAACATGGCTGACTTACATAGGTACTAATCATGAAACAAGGTTTTCATGCATCACGAACAACATGACATAGTCTTGAATACATGAAATATTGGATTACTGAGAGACATAATTGCTTCTAGTTTGGAGGTCATATCATAAACATAAGTCCAAAAAGAACTCGAGCCATTGGCATAGGAATGACTTGAACATATGACGTAGGACATTAGCAAAAAAATCTCTGAAATGGAAGTAGGAGGAGTATGCTTGAGTAGGAATAGGAAATGGTTTATCATAATTCTTACTTGAAACCTGAAAATACAAGAAAATTTTAGGAGTTTCTTTAAACCATCATCTCCCCCTTAGATCAAAGTCACACTCCAAGACTTACAAATATAACGTGACATCAAAATCTATAGTCACAACTCTAAACACAAATGGGACATCACGACATACTTAAACTCTAAACTCTCCCTAAATAGCTATACCCTGAAGGCCTTGCTTTTCTATAAATGCTACTTTTAACTTCCACTAGCCTCTATAGCCATGACTCTACAACTCCCACTCTTATGAGCGCATGCATCCCCAATTGTTATCACAAAAGGGGTATCAATATATATATGAATGCCAACTCTTCTTGTTAGTCTCTAATACAAAGACACTAAATTATTTTCTAGGACATCCCCTTTCAGTAACAATAACCATAATTTCTTCTAACTCCTAAAGTCATCAACTTATGACTAAAATTTTATGTGCATAGTCACTCACGCTTCTAAATACTTAATGCTCCATGTTCAATTCCTTAGAATACTATTATTACACCTCTAATCATATAACTTACAACTTCACAAAATCTGTAAGACTATACCAAGGGTGCATATTGCCTACCTATTTTTCCTCAATTCAACTCTAAAGAGCATCATCCAACATCTTTCCATACTTATTCATACTTCAATATTCAAGAATTAAATCTAGGAACACAAACCACTTATACACATAAAACTTTATTTAGCAACCTGCTACCAAGGTGTTCAACTTATTCCTATATAGTTTGTAATCTATTTGATCATGTGAGATATTATATTGATATATGAGGTTGTTTGGAGTTTAGTGGGATGAATTTGAGTTATCTTAAGTACCCTTTTTGTTTTCTAAAATGCTCATTCTTTTATGTATGCCATGTGTTTGATAAAAATCTCATTTGAAATTCATTGCATGTTCTTTAATAGTTTTTTATTAGACATTGAAGCATAGTTTTGATATTTTTAAGTGGTGATGTTTGTCAAAAGTCCTTCTAAGGAGTACACATTGGTAGTTATAGGTGGTGGTGCTCTGCAAATAAAATTGGGTGTGCATTAACTTTGTTGAATTGATTAATGTGCATTTATCTTTTGGAGAAAGGCTGAGTAACACCATTAATCAAAGTGCATGATTTTACTGATGATAGATCGGGTGACATTATTCTAAAATATAAATTGTAATTTATGTTACTCTAATTATTACAGGCTAATCGTGTTTTCTAATGTTTAATGTATGAAGCAAAACCTTGTTCAACATTATGGTAGAATTGTAAGTGTACTCTATTGGTTATTGTGGTTACATTTGGGATTTGACGTGCTTAAAAATTTTATTGTGTTCATGAAAACAATACACATGATACGTGTATCACTTGTCCAACTTGTATAGTACCTTCATGAGACACACAACATGTATCAAAACCCAATATTGGGTCAAAAGGTATTTCCTTCACAATTTGTTGAAATTGTATACGAATTAATTTGAGTTTTGGTGATTTGTCTGAAATATTTATCTCTACATTATTTGACACTTTTATCCATCCTCGTGGTTGCATTGTTATATTTTTGGGGTGCAAGGATGATTAGCATAATTCTCAAACCATTTTTGTTTGATTTATGCAAGATTGCAATTTTGATGGTTTTAAAGACTTATTAGTTAACTTTGGCAAATATCTTTTGATCTGTGAAACAGATGGCCAAACGGACTATGCCAACAGATTCATAATGTTGAGTTTAGATTGGTAACATGGTTTGTGTGGTGTTTTAGCTTTTATATCTAATTTAAACCCTCTATTTGGAAATCTTTAAAATAGTTCTCGGTGTTCAATCCTATGAAAACTACATAATTTCAAAATTCATTTATCGTCATCGAGGCTTAGGTATCAAATTAAATAGTGTAGTATAGTTCGTTCGTATTCTCAGGACTCTCTATGAATTTTGAGGGGACCACAGAGACTTGGAATTTTTCAAGTCTCCACAGCCGATGCACTACTCTACTGGTGCAGCCACTATAGTTCCACTTTGGCCACTTTAGTGGAAGGCGCTAAAGTGCCATACTGGTTGCTTTATCGACTGACCATTAGCTGGTCAAGGGAGTTATAGTTCCCTTTTCCTCTTTATAGGATGTCACTAAAGCAATGTTTTTGTACATTTGTAGACCGCTATCTAAAAGGGTACAACTAAAGCGATCCTAGACCACATTAGCAGCGACCACTAAAGTTGCCACTTGACTGCATTAGCTACGCCAGGAACCTAGGCATAAAAAATCCTTTTCTTGGTTTTTCTTTACTATTATTAAATGTTTAGCATAGGGATAGAGTTTTTGGGCATTTTCTTCCATCTATAAGCATAGTTAATCTCCAAAATCCTATTTCAACTACTTTTGTTCAATACTATCATAAAAATCTTGTTTAAAGGTGGTGTTTTAGGATTTCGACATGGAAGACCCAAATTATAAATTTTCAATTCAAATCCAAATTTCAAATTATTTTCAGATGTGTTTTCTCCATTGAGTTTCCTTAATCTTGAGAAATGTATTTGGACAAAAAATTTGGTTTTACCCTTTTTTCAGCACAACCCATTTTGGGGGTCAATTTTGACCCCAATTATGAAGTTGAAAATATAAGTATGGCTGACTTTCTTTTTATGCATACATCTTATATTTGTGTGTCTTAGCTAAGTTCTAGTCCATGCATTAGGTGAAATTTTGGTTACAAAGTCTTATTTGTTTTGGTCATAGAATTCAAGGTAGGTTATGGCTTAACATTCTTCAAACTAGGTTGGGTGGTTGATGATAGTAAAAAATCATATTGTTTTTATGGTGTTGAATAGTTGAAAATGTATTTAGGTGATTTATATGCCCGTGTGGGGGCCTATGTGGATAATATTTTTTAGTTTTGAGACATTATTTTCTATGTGCAACTGTTTGGGGTCTTATATGGTTTTATTTGGTAGATATTTATATATGTTTGTTTTATTATGCTTCCTTTTTTTCAAAAAGAATATATTTTATTATTTATGTTGTATCAATGACCTTTTCCTTGAATATTTCTCTTGATGGTTTATGGACTATATTGAATCATGGAAAGTTGGTTGACTTGAGTGGATTTTTGACTCATACAGTTGGTATATTGGTTGGATATTGGTTACTCCCATTTTTGTTGTTTTTGAACATTATATCCTCAGATCATACTTATTCATGAAACATTGGTACCACCATGGAAGTACAAGAAATATTGGCTTTTTCTGAAATAAAATGTGATATCTTTAAAAAAAATATTGTTGTATATGTCAGAGAGGAGTTATGCATATTTTTATTGGGTATAGGTTGTTTATTGGTAGAAGAAACACCCATAGATCCTACTTGGGTGCAAATATCAGTAGGTATGGGTTCCTATGGATCCTACCAGGGAGCAGAGCTTGGTAGGTGTATACGAAGCTTTTGTTGTGACCTCCTACATCAATATTATCCATCTTACATTGTATATATTGTGCTTTTATTATGATTTTATTGTTATTATTGACTTGATATATCTCCATTTTTCTATCTTCTTGTACTTGTATTTGGTATATGTGTGTATTTGCTCTTCTTTTTCCTACGTGTAATTATTTTAGGTACTTATAGAAGAATTGTTAGTAGACATGGGGTATGATATCATTTTCTACATTTTCTAATTTCAAGAGATGTACTCATAGTTTATGCTTATATGTTTTGTTTTCTAATTTACTAAGTTGACCTATGATCTTTATTGAGTACAAGGGGATAGTACTCATCTCTACTGTACCCTTTCACTGTAGATCCAGGTACGAATATGCTGAACAGATAGCTGATTCAGGAATCTTTTGGAGTTTAATCTAGGTATGGATTAATCTGTGAATCTAGAGTTGGAAACTACCTTTTCTTATCTAGACTATGTCTTAATATATATTCAGAGAAATAGGTTGTTGCTCTTTAAATATCCTTTGTATATTTTTAAATCGAGTTATATTAGAGGTAGTTAGACTGTGACAACAGTTTCTTGGATCTGGTTTGGTATCTTAATTATATTTATACTATTATTATATTTGTGTGGCTTGGCTTTGCCCTAGAAACCAAATTTGGGGATGGTATAGGTTTACTCTTTTTATATCAATTTGGTTGATAGGCTTACATGTCAAGAATTTTCGCGACAAGTATCATTATGAAACCTTTGTTTTTTGGTCATGACAAATTGGTATAAGAGCAGCTAGGTTCATTGGTCTCAATAGTGTAATAATGGGGTATCTAGTAGAGTCTCATGGATTAGTACATAGACATTCGTATCTATATTTTAAAGGCTCTTAAATATCTTTAGGAAACTTTCATTATTTTTCTCCTCATCATGAAGATCTTTCATACTTTGTGTTCTAAGTTATATTTTACTCTTTTTGTATAGATGATAAGGACTAGATCTAGGGAGGTTTGAGATACAAATCCATTATCTACGGAGAAAGCCAACGTAGAGGGAGAGTCATTAGTCTCGGTTAGGCTCAATGTGGAGGATGAACATGAGGATTTTCCTTGATATTTCTACTGAATGATTTTTATTCCTAAAAAAGAAGTGCTACCTGCTAAGTTTCCATGACTTGTTTGGAGAACTGGTTAAGCTTTGTGATTTTAGATGTTGTGTTTGTTTTGGACTCATGAAAATCGTTTTTATTGGGAAGACCCTTGACTAGATAAAATAAAACAATTGATTATAATTGGGGATTTGATATGTTGGAAATGTTTACAAAACATCTAAAAGAATTAACATACAAGAAAAAAAGGAATGAACATTATGTTTCCTTCCCCGATAATGTCGACATTTTTTGTAACGCCTAATGTACTCTAAGTATCAAATGTACATGGTCTCTAATAAACCCTTACCCAGCTTAGATGTCAGAGTCAAATCCATAGGAATAAGAGCAATAACTTCTCTCTCAAGTGTGACAAGTGACTATGAGTAGGGACATAATGCTTAAGATATAGGGAAAAAAGGAAAAAGGGGTGTTTGTTAAATCAATTTCATTTTTAAATAGTTAATTTGTAAGTTTGGTTTGAAAAATTGAAATCTACAGTAAAGAAACTTGGTTTATTCCCTCATGAGTAAAAATGTATGGGTTAGCACCAATTTGCCAAATTTTAAATAATCACTAAGGATAGGCTAGGTTATGTGTTTAAACGTCAATCTTTAAATAGAATGTTAAAATCTCATATGTGTGTTATTTCGAACACCTCACACATGAGTCCTTATAATCAACCCAATACCACAATTGGCAGTCTTATGTCTAAGATATATTATTAAATGATAAAATCAAGTTTTTGTTAATCACTACTCCTCAGCCTTATCGCATTTGTCCAGGATGAAAAGGGCTCGAAGCAAAACTAGAGTTTGCAACCTCTAATCAAAGTTAAATTATGGAGCAATGACTACATCAATAACAAATTTAATTATCTAGTCAAGTGGTTTCAACCCACTCTAAAATTATACTCAATTATATAGAATCACAAGTTGGGGAATTTAGCTTCTTGTTAACATAGAAGAAGAAGATATACCTATATTTTAATTAAACTCAACTATAGAATAAAAAATACTCTAAGAAAAATTCAAAATTCCAAGGTTAATATCAATCAAAAGTACTAAATCCCACACATACAATTTCAATTACAATCTTAGGATCTCAAAATTTAACAAAGATTGGAATTTCGGATCCAAAAAATCCCTTTTATAGCTCAAAAATTATGTTTGAGATAATTAAGAATAATGACATAGCACTAGTCACATTGAAGTGCACATGCCAGCATAGATGGGTGCATACACAAGCAAGAAGCCTCATAGTTAAGATTTTAGTCCCTTTCCATTACAAACCTTTGGCCATAGGTGGCTTCATATACATTTTCACCTCCTTATCTCTATGCCCAGGTAGCCATTATTCCTCCAATGTATCATTTTATGATCCTTTCCATCATTTTTGCACTCCATTTATCGCGTATGTTCTTGACCTTAAGTTCATCAATTTCCTTCACAAACGAGCTATTTAATATGGTATACCTCTCAAATCAAAGGTGGATACACAATAATTCAATCTTAAATAACTAAAATATTTGCAAATTGCCAATCTATTAGTTTTGAGGTTAATTGATATAGATGATTAGGGTTGACCATATCGTAATCATAAAATAGACCCTATAACCAACACCAAGAGAAACAAACACATCAAGGAAATTGTACGCTATACAAGATTGTGAATTATGCAATAACCCTGGAATATCACTCTAACAATGATTATAGCCATTATTTACTCTATACAACAATTAATAGTTTTAGAAATGCAAAATGCTAAAAAAACTATTTTGTAATTATCACGTGTTTAATATTGCATTAATCATTGAACTAGATGTGTTGTTAAGCCATATGTCCTTTTGGGTTCACCATCTAACTTGCAAGAGCTACTTTATTACTCTAATAACAACATACACTTTCAAGTGCATTTCGATGTAGAAACCACCAGCTAGATAAGGCTGAAATAAAGGAGTTACTTAGGTGGGAGTTGACGAGGCCCAGTGTTTTTCTATTCTTTTTAGAGCTAACATGGAGTACTTTGAAGATGTTATCCCAAGTTTCATCTTAGTATGATAATTATAGTCATCAACATTGGTTAATTTTTGTTCTATTTTCACCTATGTCTCTATATATTTTTAATCAAATCATGCCATTATGTGTGAGTCTCTTCTTCTTCCTATTTATATAACTACCCCAGTTTATGATTTTTTAAAAGTGTATCAATTCATTGGTGTCACTCTTTTACGCAATAATAATTGTGAAGACTTGATTAATTTTTATATGTTAGATTTTAATAAAATTTTATGCATGGATTGGTTTTATATGCATCAAGTTAGTCTTGTCATGTAGATATAATTACTTTAAGCATACTGGGTGCATCGAAATTGTAGTAGGCAAGCAAATATAGTTACATTAGGCATACTAGATGAATTGAAATTAAATTAAGTATCTAGTTGTCATGACTCCATATACAAGTCATGAGGTCACTTACTAAGTCCCGTCAGTAGTTAAGCCAAATCATAACCCGGAGCTAACACAATTGGTTAATTTGGTTGGAAATGCCCAATAAAGGCCAAATTCAAGAAACACAAGTTATAATAATCATAGTGTTCTAAAAAGATAAACAGTTTAAAAAGAATACCAATAGCACGATCAGGTAGAGCAATATAAGAGCATCAAATGTCAATAATACAACCCAAAAGTCTAGCAATAGCCAATACATCCATCTCCAAACAAAAGATTGAATAACAATAATATAAAAGGAAAAAGGTGACTTAAACTCCACAATATATCTTATCTCGTGAATATCAATACCGCACAAACTCAAGTAAAGGCAGTAACTAGTACTCAGACCTGCCCTAAAAAGGTACAAAAGTATAGTACAAATATAAAAGCAATGGGTACTTAGTAAGCATCATCGGCCGACTAAGCTAAATAATAATATAATATGATAAAATGCAAGATAAATAAGCTAAGGGAAGGTACATAAACAAGCCTGAATCATCTTTACCAACGTTGTACATAATAAGCAATCAAACTAGAATAACAATATAACATAAGGCATCAACACATGCCAATATCATCGTGCAGACATATATAAGCAATTTGTAATAATAACACATCATAAGGCATATTGAAGTAAACATAACTACAAAATGGGCACCCATACGACAATTGGTGCGGAAAATTAACAGCTCATCACAGCCTGCCATACAACTGGAGAGTAAACCCAAAAGAAGAATAAAGGAATCAACTGGCATTATAACCAACATTCATCATCATTAACCATCATTCCACAATTATCATCAATTGGTCATTTCGGTCATGTCATAATTTACCAACTCTAACTAGTTCCCATATTTCATAATATTACAATTATTAACAACTTTATCACCGCTACGCATTAGGAACCACATAATATTTACCATCTTTCCTTAACTAACTCATAAGATTACTAGCCATAATATAGCCTCTAGTCATCACTTAGGCAACTATCCACCACTTATTCATAAAATAAACGATTTTCATAAACTAGCCATCATTTATCAACTAACATAATTTATTAGATAAACATCATTATACAACAAATTTTCAATAATCAACTAGTTGATATTATCCACTCAAATGATATCCACTACTAATCCTCATTCAACATCAAATATCAAATATACAAGTTTACATGCATTTACCACTAGTGGGCCAGAATAGAAATCTCTAGTATCAACAATATACCAAAATTCATATAGGGTATATAAGTATATAACTTCCATATATTTGCTTAGCCGGAATTAATCTAGTAGATGTACACATTGGCATATAAATTTAATCATCCTCTATCCTTGCCAGGTATATCATCATAATTATCCTTCATCCTTGTTGGGTATCAAAGTCATCATCAAAATATCCTCTATCCATGTCAGGTATCATCATATCATCGTAACATCCTCTGGACTTTCCATGTATCAATATATCATCATAATATCCTCAAACTTTCTGGGTATCATCATATCATAATAATATCCTTTGCCCTGGTCAGGTAACTATATATTATCATAGTATACTCTGTCCTTGTTGGGTATAAATATTCTGTATAATCATAATCGGTGGCAAAATTACTAGCATAAGCAATCATATAATGAAGAATTATGATTTTACACATAATGAATTGCATAACATACCAAAATAATCAATAAGCATGACTTCTAATATAATTCATGGCACAATTGATAATATCATCTTTAGGAATATTTTCTAAAATAATTTCTTAGCATGATGATAATCATTGACAATATCATAAATAATAACTTATCAAAGCCTATTGAGTGGTCTATCATTCGCATAAAGATATCTTCTCAATAGCTTGAGAAATAGCTAATCCATTGCATAATATATAACTTATTAACAGAATGGTCCATAACAAAATTTATGGCTTCGATAATATCATGGTCAAGGACTCATTCGAAAGTGTATTCGGTAGCCCAATCAATAGCCACCAAAATAACATATTAAATAGCTCTTCATAAGCTTAACCAATAAATTCTTAATATGACATAATTGTTAGGAATTACTTATAACACCATTCATCTGAAACTAAAAATTACCAATTTCCCACAATATTACCTCAAAAGGGCATTCTCTAAGCATTTAATAAGTGTACTAATTTTTCATTATAACTAACATCAATCTTGACTTATGGTGGGTCAATGATCCCACTTCTAAATCCCTAAACTTCACTCTAGGTCAAAATACCCTAGATTTGGCTATGGTATCTAAATCCACTCATAGATGTATAGCAAGCCACGATTAGTCCTAAGTTAAAGGTTCGTCTCAAACACAACATCTACGCTAAAATAACAACTAAGGCAAGCTTCTTTTTGTGTAAGCAACTAAGGTCAATTCAAAGATACCTATGCATGCTTTATGTCTCAGCTCTATTAACACAGCTTATATTCACATACTTTCCATACAATTGTGTGCGTTTCCAGTTCCTAGTATGAGGATCTCCAGTTTACTCCACAGTACGAATTATATTTTGCGAAATCATGAACTCAAAACTCAAGTCATGCAGCTCATGACTTTTGTACTCATGCCTTACAGTGTGTTTAGTCCCAGTTAACATATCAGATCATAGTTTCATTTACAATCTTAGTTATAGTGTTAGTCTCATTCAAGTAATTAGATTAGTAACTCAATTCAATTTTAGATTTTCTTGACCATAGCGTACAGTTATCAGTTATTCAGTTATCAAAAATTTAGTACTTTAGTTTATATAATATTTTACAATCATGTTATACGCTTGGTCTTGTATCCTGAAATAATAGAGATTTTCCTTTTCAGGAATTCATTTTCAGTTAACTCATGCTACCCAGTCAGTCATCACCTCATCTACATGACACTCTACAGTTGTTGTCCAGTTATTTAGACTAAATACAGTTCCGTCTTACATGCCGAGTATTCAGTTATCAGTCATCCAGTTAATCAGATAAGTTAGTGTGCTTATACATTCGTGCACAGTGACGATGAGAATATTTTCAGTAATCCCAGGTGAAGTGTCATACTAAGCTGAAGATTGCAGTTGTGAATAAGTTTTCAGTATGAGTTAGTTCGTAAATCCATTAATTTAGTATTATCCATTAGATAGACAAGTTTGTGTGGTGTGGTTTCCACCTTTCCATCTAGTTTCTTTATCTGAGTGTGTCGTGAATGTAACTGTTTCAAGATGGACCAACCAGGTAGTTCCGTGTTCAGCTCATTTCATGTATCATGTCTCAGTTTTAGATCCCAGTTATTCAGTCATGATTTAGTTCATAGGTTCCTTATGCATCTCCCTAGTTTTCACTCAGTATCTCATCTAAGTAAACAGTCTTTGAGGGACATAATATCCCAAGGGGGAGATGCACTATAATCCCCAAGCTTTCATGTCCTAAACCTCCCAATTCTCTTCATGTAATGAATCCAGTATGGAGTAGTGGGTACTCATAAGTTGATCCTCAAGTTCTAATCTCATCCATAATCCATGTATTCAAGTGGCTCAATTAGTGCATGATATTCAGTTCATTTACCAAGTTCAAGTCTCAATCATGTTCTCATGTTCCCGTTCATGCATACTCCAAAAAAGATGTTGAGTTCATCATTATTTGTTTGTTTAAGTAATAGTTTTGCTTGAACTCATTTAGTTTTATGTTCTGATTTTAGTTACAAACATGGTATATTTTACCATTGCATATTCAGTTATACGTTCATGAGACAATTCAGTCATGTATCCATACATCAGATATGCATGTTCAGTATATATATTCAGTTTATCAATAATTCCAATCATGCATTCATGAATCATGTTCAGTCATACTTATGCATCAGATATGCATATTCAATATGATAATTCAGAATACCAGTAATATCAGCCATATATTCATGTTCTAGATGTTCATTTATCATAAGTAAGTCAATCTCTAAGTATTATCAATCTCAGCAGTCTCATTCGAGGATGAATGTTCCCAAGGGGGAGATAATATAAGACCCCACAAAATCCTAAGCTTAATTTAGTCTTTAAGTTTGTCAAGGGGTCCCAGACTTAGAATATTTTATCTAAGTACTTAGTCTTAGTGTCATTTTAACCTACCGAGGTTGGTAGTCTTATTTTGCAACCTTTACATCCATTCAATGTTGATATCTAGGTTTAGTTATAATCAGGAATGTCCGTAGGTATTTTTGGATGAGTTTCATATTTTTCCAACTTTGTTTGAAGCTTCATTAGAATCCCAAAATAGTGAATCAACACGATCTTGGCACGCCACGCTGACTATCATGTTGATTACTATTTTCTTCAGCAACCAACATCCAATTCTAGTTAATCGATGCCAACATATAACGATGGGTTGGCTATTGTGTTGATGCCATCGACGCACCGTATAGAGCTGTACGTCGATACCCCAGTATTCAATTATTAAAAGATCGCATTCTTGGAGGTATTTTTATCCTTTTCCACAACCGTCAGCCCCCTCCCCCCCCCCTCCCCCCCCCCAAAAATGAAATTTAGAAATCATTCACAAAAGTATACTCACTTTTTCTCATAATCTCCCAAGAACAAGCATTAGGGTTTTCAATTCAGGATTCAAATCTCAATAATTCTACCATCAGTATTCTTAAAATCAAGCATCAAGGTATGTGAAGTGTTCATCCAAGGATTCCTTCCACTCTTGGAGTTCAAGAATCTCTTTTGAACTTCAAGTAATTGATTTTATGATTTTCCATAGTTGGAATTAAAGTGTATCCATGATTTCTATTTGTGCTAAGTTCCTAATTCATGATTTTATATATATATGTATATATATATCTTGTGTGAAATTGGTCATTATAGGTGTAGATTAATGTCAATCCATGATAAACCCTTTTCTTGTGAAATTAGAGCTGAACTATGATGCTCACTTGTTGTTCAATACTATGAGCATACACTATGCTCTCCAAGTGTTTGATAAATTGTCCATTTGAGCTATTAAGAGAATGAAATCATGTTAAGTCGGCTTATGTGCAATTATTTGTCAAAATGCCCCAATTAATTGATGATCAAGTTCATAGTTTACATGTTTCATGTAGTGCCCTATCTCTTAATTTCTACTATCGAGTCCTGCGGGTACTTGTACCTTACAATTTAGCTTAGTACCTAGAGCCATGGTCAGTCATTGAACAGTATAAGTAATGACACGATCATTAGTACTCTCAGTCAGTTACAAAACTCAGGAAAACTCAGTTGAATTTAAATTAGTCCTATCTAATTAAGTATTCAGTTTAGACCTTGATAAACTCAACCAGCTAATAGAAATCAGTATATTTAATGAGTCAATGGAACTCAGTGAACTCACCCCGAGTGAACCGTAGGATGGGGACTCACCTGTTAGTAGAGTGTATGATCGTTACAAGCAATCCTTGTTTTTTCTAGAACATAGGTTGAGATATCTTCCTGCTAGATATTATTAGGTTTGATATACCTCCTTTGACTTTTTCCTATCAGCTATGATTGATGGAAGAGCTTTCTGTTAAAAAGGGTTAACTCACAGCTTGTCCTTACATGTGGCATGGTATTGACCCCCTTCCAACTGGGTTTATAGGTTGGACTCTAAGTCAGTTAGAGAAGAGGCATGTCAGTTAGATGATTACCTCCTACAGTCTCAGTTCTAGTCTCAGTCTCAGACATGAACTCAGTTCAGTTCTACAGATTTAGTACTGTCAGTCATAGTCACTCAGCTCAGTGCAGAACTCAGTATGGTTTCGCAGTATTCATAACTTTTAGAAATAGTAATTTAGATAATCAATAATTCAGTATTCGAATACACACATATCAGTTATCAACATTCTACTTCAGTATTCAGTATTAGTATGATCTCAGTTACAATCAATGTATTCATACATGTACTCTTACTCAGTCATACTTATGTTATTAAGTTATTATTTTGCATCCATATGAACCCATGCATTTCAACCTACATCACTGAGCATACCAGTGCATTCAAAGTACTAACACATGTTTTTTTTGCGCTATGATGTCTTATATCATAGGTTAAGACGCACAAGCTCCCGAGCACCCTTAGCAGTTTAGATTTTAAGTTTTCAGAGTAGTGGTGAGTCCTCATAGTTTGATGACACACATATTATTTATAGTACTTCAGTTTTATTTTTATTGATGGAGTTAGTTGGGGGCTTGTCCAATTAACTCCATAGTTCAGACAGTTAGAGGTTCTTTCAGACTAGAGTATTTTCACACAGTTGTGTAGTTTTTCTGTACTTATATTCAGTTTTAGTAGTTAGATACCGTATTCATATTTATTTAAATATTTGAACATTATGGCATATGTTTCCACCTATTTCTGTAATCATTATAGTATCTATTACACAGTTATTGCAGAAGGTACCAGTAATGGTTTAGCTTGTGGTCCTTTAGGATTATGAGCACTATGTAGCACCCAGGGGAAACACTCGGGATATTACAAACTTAGAATCAATGCCTAAGGTTCAACTAAGTCCTAGAAAGTCTGAAAGTCGAATCTATTAGAGTCTTGGGCATGGGTGTGTTGCACGAAACACTTATGGACAAGATGGTATGAGATATTTTAGGAAAAGTCTCCCTTCTTTCATTATTCATGCCGTGTGAGTAAGCATGAGCTCTAGTTACACTCTCATTCTAATCCTGGCTTTTCTTTTGTTTACAGAATATGCCTGTAAAGATGACTCAGGGAAGAGGAATAGGAGACCATTCAACCCCTAAGCCTCTCCATCTAGATCCTTTATGCAATCATGTCTCCCACACTGAGTTCAAAATAGCCTTTACCAACCTATATCATTCTGTAGTAGCCCAAAATAAACTTTCAGTTGTGGTTCTAGCCAACCCAGTGGCCAATACTACTACTGCTAGGATTTGGGACTTCATCCGAATAAATCCTCCCTTAGTCTAAAGTTCTAAGACTAAAAAGCATCAACAAGAGCTCCTCAATAAGGTTTAGAAAGTCACAAATATCATTGAAGTGACTTCCAGTGAGTGTGGTGAGTTAGTGGCCTATTAGCTATAAGATATAGCCCATACATGGTTTAAGTAGTACAAGGTATAAAGGGGTACAGATTCAGAGCCCATAAAATGTGAAGAGTTTGCTAGAGCCGTCTTAGATAGATTTTTCCCCTTAGAGTTGAAGGAATCCAAGTTGTTAGAATTCATCAATCTTAGGAAAATTAATATGAATATAAAAGAGTATTCCCTAAAGTTTACTCAGTTAGCCAGGTATGCTCTCCATGTAGTAGCAGATAATAGATCCATAATCAGTAATTTTGTGATCCATATCTAGGATTATGATCTATGCTCAATTGATTGAGGAACGTAAACTTAAGAAAAAGGTGAGAGAAAATAAGAGAGCCAAAATGAGTAGCATTAGTTTTTCCTAGCTAAGGTCCGAGGGTGGTAACCATTCTCATTTTAGTCAGAAGTTTTCATCCCCAATTTTATAAAGCTAGTAAACCAGTACCAAGGTTCAGAAAAGATAGTAATGATAGGGAGCCAGGCTCCAAAACCTGAGTACTGTAAGTGGTGTTCGTACTAATCCGCTTTGCCAAGAATTTGGTAAGAATAATAAGGGTATGTGTTGAGCCGATAGTGATGTGTGTTTTGTATATGGCAAGTCAGGTCATAGAGTCCGATACTATCCTAAGGCTGTTCTAAAAAGTCACCACAGTCGTCTTTCAGCTTAGTTTGGTCGCTTAAATCCGCAGGGTTCCACTCCCTGTGCCGCCAGTCGGCAACATGCAAATAGTCTTTATGCACATTTGTGTAGGAAAGATCAGGAAAGTTCTCCTGATGCGGTCACTAGTATGTTATAGACCTCCTATTTACAATTTTATATCTAATCAAATCCTAAAGCTTCTCTATCTTTGGTAACTTGTTGTATAATAGATAACTTTAAGGTCATACCAGATATTAACAAAAACCTTTCTTAGCCTCCACCCCACTGGGTTAGTTTATCTTAGCCCTGCAGGTATACAGGAACTATCCGGTTATGATATCTCAGGAAGTAAGGCTTCTAGATTTCACTAGTTATATTAGTATGTGCATAAAATTAATGTGTGGGAATGATTCATAACTCGTCTTTACCTAAGTTCAAAGTGTTGTACTTCAGTCATCACGATACCTACGCATGGTTTATGTGTAAACTCCATGAAAACAATTTATATTCACACACTTTCCATAGAGTTGTGTGAGTTTCCAATTCCTAGTATAGGGAGCACCAATTCATTCAGCAATACGAATTATATTTTATGAAATCATAAAATTAAAACTTAGGTTATGCAGCTTATGACTTCTACATTCTTGCCTTACAGTGTGTTTAGTATTATTTATCATAACAAATTATAGTTTTAGTTACAGTCTTTTTTATAGTGTTAGTCTCAGTCAAGTAATTAGATCAGTAACTCAGTCCAATTTTAGGTTTGCTTGACCATAGCATATATTTATCTGTTATTCAGTTATCAGTATTTCAGTACCTTAGTTTACAGAATATTTCAGTATCATGTTATACGCTTGTTCTTGCATTCTCACATAATAGAGATTTTTATTTTCACAAATTCATGCTTAGTTATCTCATGCTACCCAGTCAGTCTTACCTCGAGTACATGACACTCTAAAGTTTTAGTCCAGTTATTCAGACTAAGTATAGTTTAGTCTTACATGCCCAGTATTTAGCTATTAGTCATCTAGTTAATCAGATATGTTATGATGCTTATGCATTCGTGCGCAATGCCCATGAGAATATTTTTTAGTTATCCCAGGTGAAGTGTCGTACTAAGGTGGAGAGTATATTTGAGAATATTTTTTTAGTATGAGTTAGTCCATAAAGCTAGTAATTCAGTATTACCCATCAGACAGACAGCTTCGTGTGTTGTGGTTTCCACCTTACCATCTAGTCGCCCTGTCAAAATGTCTCTTGAATATAACTATTCTAAGATAGACCAACAAGGTAGTTTCGTGTTCAGCTTATTTCATGTATCATGTCCTAGTTTCAGATCCCAGATATTCAATCATGATTCAGTTTAAGATTCAGTTTTCACTCAGTATCTCAGCCAAGTCAGCTTTCTTCAAGGGACATAATGTCCCAAGGGGGAGATGCACTATAAACACAGAGTTTTCATGTCCTAAAACTCCCATTTCTCTTCATGTAATGAATCTAGTATTGAGTAGTGGGTACTCATAAGTTGACCCTCAAATTCCAACTTAGCCGTAAGCTACATATTTGAAGGGCTCACTTTAGTGCATGATTTTCAGTTCATGTACCACGTTCCATACTCAGTCATGTTCTCATGTTCCTGTTCATAGGTACTCCAAAAAGGATCTTGAGTTCATTAGTATTTTTCAGTTTAAGTAATAGTTTTCCTTGAACTCATTAAGTTTCAGGTTCAGATTTCAGTTACAAACTTGGTATTAGTTACCATTACATGTTTAGTTTTAAGTTCATGATCTAATTCAGTCATGTATTTATGCATCAGATATGCATGTTCAGTATATAGATTCAGTTTATCAATAATCCCAGTCATGCATTCATGAATCATGTTCACCCATACTCATGCATCAGATATGCATGTTCAGTATGATAATTCAAAATACCAGTAATATCATTCATATAGTTATTTTCCAGATGTTTATGTCTAGTAATTATGTTAGTCTCTCCGTATTCTCAGTCTCAGCAGTCTCATTCGAGGATGAATTGTCCTAAGGGAGAGATAATATAAGACCCCGTAAAATCCTAAGGCTTGTCCAGAGGTCCCAGACTTAGAATATTTTAGCTAAGTACTCAGGCTTAGTGTCATTTTAACCTACCGAGGTTGGTAGTCTTATTTTGCAACCTTTATGCCCATTAAATGTTGATATCTAGGTTAATTCATATTCATGAATGTCCATAGGTGTTTCTAGACGAGTTTCGGATTTTTCAGACTTCGTTTGAAACTCATTTTGAATCCCAAAATAATGAATCAATGCGATCTTGGTGTGCCACATGACTATCGCATTGATTTATAGTTTTCATAGCTACCAACGTCCAATTCTAGTGAATCGATGCGAACATGGTATGATGCATTGGCTATCGCATCGATACAATCGACGCTCCGCGTCAACCTGCACATCTGCAACCCAGTTTTCAGTCATCAAAACACCGAGTTCTTGGGGGTATTTTTATCTTTTTCCCCAACCGTCATCCCCCGTAAACACGAAATTCAGCCATAATTCACAAAAGTATACTCAGTTACTCTCAAAATCTCTCAAGAACAAGCTTTAGGGTTTTCAATTCAAGATTTAGATCTCAATAATTCTACCGCCAATCTTCTCAAAATCAAGCATCAAGGTATGTGATTTTTTTATCCAAGGGTTCCTTCATCCCTTGGAGTCCAAGAATCTCTTGTGAGCTTCAAGTAATTGATTTTATGATTTTCAGTGGTTGGAATTAAAAGTGCATCCATGATTGCTATTTGGATTAAATTCCTAATTTATGATTATATATATATGTATATATTTATCTCATGTGAAATTGATCTTTATATGTGTAGATTTAGGTGAATCAATGATAAACCCCTGACTTGTCAAATTAGAGATGAGTTATGATGCTCACTTGTTGTTCAATACTATGTCCATACACTATTTTCACCAAGTGCTTGACAAATTGTCAATGTGAACTATTAAGTGAATGAAATCATGTCAAGTTATCTTATGTGCAAGTTATATCATGTAATTGTTTGTCAAAATGCCCCAATGAATGAATGATGATCAAGTTCATCATTTATATGTTTCACATAGTGCTCTGTTTCTTAATTTTTGCTATCGAGTCCTGGGGTACTTGTACCTGACAATTTAGCTGAGTACCTAGAGTCATGGTCAGTCAAAGAACAATATCAGTAATGACACGATTAGTTCTACTCTCAATAAGTTACAAAACTAAAGAACACTCAGTAGAATCAATATTAGTCTAGTCTAAATTAGTATACAGTTAAGACCTTGTTAAACTCAGTCAGCTAACAGAATTCAGTAGTATTCCATCAGTCAATGAAACTCAGTTTAGTTTAGTCAAACAGTAATATCAATAACAACTCAGTCCAGCCTAGTACAGTTTAGAACTCAGTCCATTATCTATTTCAGTTGGGAGTAGATTCGGGACCGAGTAAACCCAAGGATGTGGACTAACCAGCAAGTAGAGGGTGTGATCCTTAGAAGAAATCCTTGTATTTTAGAACTACGTAGCCAGCATATTTAGAGATATCTTTCTGTCAGATATTATTTGGGTTGATATATCTCCTTTGAGTTTTTCCTATCAACGAGGGTTGACGGAAGAGCTTATTGTTAGAATAGGTTAACTCACAGCTTGTCCTTACCCGTGGCCCAGTTTTGAAACCCTTCTAACTAGGGTTATAGGTTGGACCCCAAATAAGTTAGAGAAGGGGCATATCTATTAGATGATTGATTACCTCCCATAGTCTCAGTTCTAGTATCAGTCTCAAAATAAAACTCAGTTAAGTTCTACAGATTCAGAACTATCATACATAGTCACTCAGCTCAGTAGGAACTCAGTATGGTTCCATAGTATTCAAAACTGTCAAATACAGTCTTTAAAATAATCAGTAATACAGTATTTGTAAACTCAGATATCGGTTATCTATATTCCACTTCAATATTCAGTATTAGCACGATCTTAGTTACAATCTATGTATTCGTGCATGTACTATTACTCAGTCATACTCATATTATTCAGTTATTATTGCAAATGCTTATGAACCCAAGCATTTCTGCCTACCTCACTAAGCATACCAGTACTTTCAAAGTACTGACGCATTATTTTCTTTGCGTTGTGATGTCTTATATCATAGGTTCAGACACATGGGCTCCAGAGCACCCTTAGCATTTCAGATTCTCAGCATTCAGAGTTGTGTTGAGTCCTCATAGTTTGCGTACATGCTTATTATTTATGGAACTTTAGTTTTATTTCTGTAGATGGAGTTAGTTGGGGGCTTGTCCCATCAACTCAATAGTTTAGACAATTAGAGGCTTTTTCAGACTAGAGTATTTTCACACAGTTGTTTAGTTTTTCAGTAGTTATATTCAGTTTTTGTATTTTGATACCGCATTCAGATTTATTTACAGATTTGAACCTTATGGCATATGTTTTCACCTATTTCCACAATCATAATAGTATCTATTACACAGTTATTGTAGAAGGTACCAGTCATGGGTTAGATTATGCTCCTTCAAGATTATGAGCACCATGTAGCATCCAGGGTATAAACTCGGGGCATTACAATGAAGTTTGATACTAGCCTCTAGCCGGGGACACTTTACGAGGATTTCCATGACCTCTAGGTCATCCACATATAGGAGAAGGATCCCTAGGCTTGATCTCAGGACCTTTATTTCGTGCAGCGGCAGCAAGTGTCCTATCCATCTGTAAAAGAGTTAAGTTAAATCAATACCCTACAAACCAACTCAAAATCTAATCATGAAATGAATGATAGATGTAATGATCTCCTAATAATGTCACATAGCCTCTTGAAGATAGGAAACAAATGTCATCATTTCAGTCCAAAGAAATCTACTTTACACTTACTCGTGTACCAATAATTCTATTGAAAGCTAGGCTCTAATACTAATTTGTCATGACTCAATTTATAAATCATAAGGTCACCAACTAAGTCACTTTACTAGGTAAGACAAACTATAAACTGGAGCTAACACAACGAATTAATTTGGTAGGAAATTCCCAACATAAGGCAAATTCAAGAAACACGACTTAAAAATAAAACAGTGTTCTAAAAAGATAAATAGTCAAAACAAGAATTCCCATCCCATAAACTAGTAGAGCCAGTACAAAAGCATCTGATGTCAATAATATAACCTAACAGTATGACAATAACCAATACATCCATCTCAAAACAAAAGGTTGAATAACTATCAGATAGAAGGAAATTGGTGATTCAAACTCTAAGATCACACACTATCTCCTAAATATCAACACCATATGAACTCAAGTCAATAAAGTAACTAATAGTCAAATCTACTTTAAAAAGGTGCGGAAGTGTATTTTGAGTACCAAAAAAATAGGCACTTAGTAGGTATCATCGGCCTACTAAGATAAATCCTGATATAAATATAATAAAATGCAAGATACATAAATAAAGTCAAGATATAGAAATCAAACATTAATCATCTCTAACATCGTTGTACATAATAAGAAACTAAATTGGAATAATAATATAACATAAGGCATAAAAAAATGCAAATGTAGTCGTGCAGACATACATAAGCAAGTCAGCATAATAAAGTATTATAAAGCATATTGAAGCAAACATAACTATAAAATTTGCTCACATATGGTAATTGGTGCAGAAAAGTAGCAACTCATCATAGCCTCCTATACCTCTAGAGACTAAACCCAAGCTAAGATTAATGTAGTTAACCTACATTATAACCAACTTTCATCATAAATTAACCATCATTACACAATTATCATCAATTAGTCATTTTCGTCATTTCACAATTTCCTAACTCTAAACTAGAGCCCATATTTCATAAAATTACCACCATTAACAACCTTATCACCGTTAATCATTAGTCATAACTTAATATTTGTTACTCATTAGTCACAACTTAATATTTAACCATAATTCCTTAACCAATTCATTAGATTACTAGCCATGATATAACCTCTAATCATAACTCAGTCAACTATCCACCATGTATTTGTTAAAGAGAAGACATTCATTAAATAGACATCATTTATCAACTAACATCATTTATTAGCCAAACATCATTATAAAATAAATTCTCGATTATCAGTTAGTCATTAATATCCACTTAAACAATATCCACCACTAATCCTTATTAAACATCAAATATCAACTATACCACTTTATATGCATATACCACTATTGTGTCATAATCGATGTTCATCATATCAACAACATACTCAAATTTATTTATGTATATATAACCATTAAATTTCCATACATAGGGCTAGCCGAAGTCAAATTTGTAGATGTATACATAGGCATATTAATATAATCATCCTTCATCCTTGATGCATATGTCATCATAACCATCCATTGACTTTGTCAGGTATCAATGTCATCATCATAATATCCTTTTTTGGGTATCATCATATCATCATAATATCCTACGGCTTTGTCGGGTATCATCGTATCATCATAATATCCTACGGCCTTCCGGGTATCAATTTATGATCATATTATCATTCGTCCTTGTCGGGTATCACTACAACATAATAATCATAATCAGTGGAAAAATTAATAGCATAAAGAGTCATATAATGAAGTAGTATTGTTTTACACATAATGAATGGCATAACTTCCCAAAATAATCAATGACTTCTAACATAAGTCATGGCACGATTGCTAATATCATCATTAGAAATATTTTCTAGCATAGTTTCTTAGCATGATTATAATCATAGGCAATATCAGGAACAATAACTCAATAACAATCTATTTAATTGCCTATTATTTGTGTAAAGATAGGTTATCAATAACTTTATCAATAGCTAATCCAGGAAATAATCTATAGCTTATTCATTGCATGATCCATAACATAATTTATGGCTTCGACAATATCATTGTCAACGGCTCATTCAATCGTATATTTTGTAACTCAATCAATAGCCACAAAATAGCATAATAAATAGCTCATCATAAGCTTAAACAATAAATCATGCATATGGCATAATTGTTAGGGATTAACTCTAATGCCATTCATCATGAACAACAAGTGTCAAGGTCCTTAAATATTTCCTCAAAAGGGCGTTCTCTAAGCATATAATAAGCGTACAAAGGTTTCAAGATAACTAACATCAATCTTGACTTAAGGTGGGTCAAAGAGCCCACTTTTAATTATCTAAACATAATTTTAGGTCAAATTTTACCCTAGACTAGGCCAAGGTATCTAAATCAACTCTTAGATGTATAGCAATCTATGATTTGTCCTAAGGCAAGGTTTTTTTTGGAAAACAACTACTAATACAACCTAGCAACAAAGGCAACCTTCCATTGGTGTAAACATCTTAAGGCAAATTCACCCTAACCATAAGTAACTAGAGCATTTTATTTAATTTTGAAAAATCTAAGGTAGTCTCATGCTAAACATGAGCAATGAAGTCTAATGAAATAAGGTTTAGGGCAGCAAGCTAAGCATTCAAACTCTAAGGTCCCAAATGAATTAAATGATCCAAATAATCCCTAGTCTTGTATTCCAGAAATCCAAAACCTAAAACATATCCCAATCTAACAAGGGTTAAAACCTAAACTACCTCCATGCTGAAGAAAGCTCAACAAACTGCTGAATATTACCTTTCCCTTTAGAGAAGCTTTCTCAAGATGCGATGCTATCAACATCATATTCTATAATCCAATACATGAATAATGATACCGATATTGCACTATTGTGCTTCGAGTATAAAAATGACATCAAAAATCCTAAGTCGCTCCCACTTACTAAAATAACATTTGTTAGGCCAACCCAACGTCTATACAAGATAAATGTACCTAACCCTCAATAATGGGTGAAAATCAAGCTAAATTGAGGCTAAAATCAAGCCCTCAAGCTATTAGGGTTTTTGGTTGAGAAATCATTAAAATTCACCCATAAATGGGTGAAATATTACCTTAATTTTGATGAAAATTATGAATATAGATGTTAAAAAAGTTTGCCAATCACCCACAAGTCTTAATTTTGAGCTATCACATTCTTTAGGGCTTTTTCTCTTAAGGAATGGATAAAAATAGAATAAATCGTGACCTAAGGGGCTATTTATGCCACTTCCAGGTAATCAGGTGTTGCAATCACATATTCACGTGTGAAATAGCATAACTTGGTATCAGTGGAAAGTATGGTGATCACCAAAACCCTTTGTGATATCTTACTAACCTAAATGTATACACTGGTGTATTGCACCAGTAATCAGCTGAAACTATAAAATTTTTCAAAGTTTCCTCCAATGCCTTGGTATTCATTCAGTATTTGATATAAGAAAATAAACATTGCAATGACACTAAATTCTATGTTCGAACATAATGGCCATGATGAATTTTCCATCCAAGGTCGTTCAACGAAATGTTGGTCCTACTACCATATTTCTAATTTTTCAACTTTCTAACTAATAGGTTGAAATGAGTATGGGGGCATCGGAACTCAAACTAAAGTTCTACCAAACCTAAAACAAATATTCTAAAGCTACTAGCGTTGTCAAAATTTGTATCCGAGGTCATTTTACTAAACTTTTCACCTGGTGGCCATTTGGAACCAACAAAGACTTCAAAATAAGGAATTGGATCTAAGAATCTAACAAACTGCCGGGTAACCAAACTTTCAATTTCAACAAGTCATAAATGACTAGGGGAAGCTATAAAAGGCTCTAACAATGAAAATAAGTAGAAATGTATAAAATGACATGAAGGGTGATTACCCTGTGGTTCTCACATAAGAGAGTAGTTTCTTTCCATCAAGCTCAGTGGAAAGTTGAGAAGGGATGTATTTATTATTTGGTCAACATTTGTGACGGTAAAATTGATATTCCTATCTCGAAGTTCATGAAGATTGTTATAAAGATTAAGGATGAGTTTTCTGCTTGTCATATATGTTTTCTATAGGATAGGATATTAAATTTAAAATTAATTTTAAGAAAGACAGTAAGACCATTTATATTCCGCCTTGTAGGATGTTTGTGACTGATTTGAAGGATAAGTTGTCGAGATATCTTGTGTTGTTTGAGATGAAGAAGGATGGGCCTATGCATATGTGTACTAACTACCAATAACTAACCATTTTACGACCCTTTCCAAGGATCGTACGGGAACCTACCTAACACCTACCTCAGATAGGAGAACACTACTACCCAATCATTTATTTAATGAGGAAGATAAAAAAATTTCCTTTTACAAACTTCTTTGATTTAAGTTGACTCATGAACCCTTTATTTTATACATTTTATACATAAAAGTGATTTGAAAGAATAATAAACTGTGAATCCCCAGAAACTAGCCTAAATAGATGTAAGAGAACTAGACAAGGAATAGGAAAATCCACAACATAGCATCCACGTAGAATAGAGAGGGAAAGAGCTTTGTATGAGTGATTGTCAATGCTTCTATAGAAATCCCAATTGACCTTCTCCATGTCCCTATTTAGAGTTTTAATATGTGTAGTCTCTGTACAATGACACGTAATATAGGCATCATCGACTGACTGTGATTAGAAACTAATAACATTAATAATAAATTGGGAGAAATATGGAGTCAACTAAAGTTATGATTTCTAATCCCAAGCCATGAATTAACTAACACTACATTTTTACCATCACTATGACCTACCTTTCATTTAACATTTATATATATATTTTTCCTTGACCATCGTGTCTATCATATACCTTTTGACCCTTTTCTAACACATTATCCTAGTTTCCACAACTACTAACTCACACTCTATAAGATCTTGCCGGTAATTCACTATTATGTTGCATTACAAGGTTTACCATCACAAAGTCTTACAATTCTAAGGACCCTATGGGGAGGGTTAATAAATATGATATGCTCCCATGAATATATTCTTTGAGCAATTGACATTAGGATTAAATTAAACATACCTTAGCTTCATGGTGATATACTATATTTAACCAATACTAGCAATAGACCGATCCTCTTAATAAATCAACCAAAATTTCAAGGCATATGAACGAATGCATGTATGCATGATGTACGCATTATATATTCACCTTTCCAATCTTATTAACGTCGTAAATAATCATGATTAATATGTTTCACAACAATATCCATCAACTCATCATCAATAATATAACGAATATCATGATTGAAACAACATCATTAACATCCTCATCACCTAACATCCGCAATATCAATATTATGAATAAGCAACACAACCAATAATGAAAAGAATTTGCTGGAAATAATCACCATCGCTATTTCACGTATAACATAAGGACGTTAATGTTATTTACATACATATCTTTAGGTGGAAATGTTATTAAAATTGTTCACTCTACAACTCCTATAAAACTGTAGTGTTTACACCTAGGCATCGCTACTAATCTAATCATAACCCTCTTTCATATTCCCAATATAGTACTCATATTTCTCCTTAAATACTTTAGTTGGAATTCTCATACTTGGGCTTACCCCTTAACCTTATTATTCAATGGCTCTTATCTAGCTAACAATTTTTCCATGCACCCTACAACTTGGTTGTTCCTCAACTGCTTACATGTTTAAGTCTGCTCATAGGTCATCTAGAACTTACTTAGATTACATTTAATCCCCACTGCCCATTTATATTTTGTTATTATTCCTTAATTAAAGACGTAACTACCCAATTAATCAGTAGCATCTTATGTCATATATTGCCTTAATACTCTTTCCCCTTAATATTGCACTTAACTCATACTGTGAAATTAACTACAATATTTATTTAGTTGATTAAGATTATCAAAAGGTTCAAACTATCCCACATCTTACGTATAAAATCAATGGGGTATAACAACTATTAACATCAATATTAAAGTCTAACCATATGTTTATTATTTTCCTCGTTCCAAACACCATGCCCGAAGCCTAGAGCGTAAGAAATTCGGACATTACTATCAATATAATGTGAATCTAGTACAATTCACATTGCTAAAATAAATTAATCAGAACCTACCTATAGATGAACCCTTATGGTATTGATAGGATATACTTCTTCCACAAATGTTAAGCTTCTCCCCATGTTGGGTTCCTGTTGGGTTTGCCTTGAAACCAATCTTATGAAACTTGTCCTTTAGAATGTCCCAACTATGGAGGTGAGGCTTATTCAAGGTGGTTTTGAGCGGAAAAGGAAACTGTAGAGGCTTAAAATAAAGTGGGGCTTAAAGAAACCCAAGGCTAGCTAGTTTTAGGTTCCACTGTATTGGTTTTTATACCTTTGTAGCGGTACTATAGTGGTAGGTTGCAAACCAGCCCAGTCCACTTTTTGGTACTTTTGCCCCAATTACCTTTGGCCTCATTTTATCTATCCAATTTGATTTTTAGCTCAAATTCGATCCTATTATTTATTGTAGATTATTTTTTCGACATTTTCATAAAAACTTTTGGGGTTGTTACATTTGATAAAAAAATTACCGACTGTGCGTCCTTAAATTGTCTTAGTGAGGTCTTGAGTGCTTTCAAAATCACTTTGGGGATTTTCCAATTATAATATGTCATTAAAAGCAATATTTAAATATTATCTAGCTCATTCATGCACATTCTACTCTACAATACGTGATAATTATGCATTATCTAATCATTGTATAATGGTTATTGTCCTGTTCCCATAGAAAGTGTAAGTAATTAATTCTTGCAATCTCTATCTACAAAGATTATTCAAACATTGTACGTGTCACGACCCGTACCATGACCTCGCCGTGAAGGGCACGTCAAGTCCCACATGGACCGGAGACCACCCCCTTAACATAACCAAGTGAACACAACATCCCCAAGGTAGGATAAATTTCGAACAAAATAACAAGATAACATAAGAAATAGCTTAATGATATTAAAATAATGTCTATAACCGACAACCTATAACCGACAAATGACTTACCAGCATCACCCAAGTCCACAATAATACAACAAACCCTTCTAACCAAAGAATAAAACACCAGTTTTGATCAGGTCATGTCCCTGACTGTAACAATGACAATGATAATGTTAATGATATTGAAAACTCTCATTTCTGATCTAAGATAAAAGCTGGTGAAATGTCTAAGCCTTCCGGACAATGGAGACTCACCATGCCACCACAATGAGCCGACAAACCAAGCCGATCCACCAAATTTGGTGCAACAAAAGAAGAATTATCTTAGGTGCCTGCATCGCATACGGATACAACATTTGGAGAAGGTTAGTAGGCTGAACACTAACATGCAACATAGTGATAAGGATAACATAATGTTGTAATCAACTGTTAAAAATTATTTAAAACCAGTGCACATGAGCAAATTCATATACATATGTATATCACATACCGGGATAGGGAAAAAGGATTAACTTATACTTTAAAACTTTATCCTTGATTTTTTATCTCAACGTTATCACATAAGAATGCACCCACTAGCTATATAGGCCAAGATCTCCCCCAGCTAGTGGTCCCTAGTTCTTGTGGCCACAAACTAGAGGGTATACATATGCACTTTTGGGGACTCGAACCACCAGGCATATTAAGGTTGCACTAACAACCAATCATGTAATATAATTTGGGTGTCACGAACCTCCCAATCATATGATAAGGAAAAGGGGACTCGAACAACACAGTCATTTATACTCCTACATCGGCAATCCTGATTTTCAGTATTTGTCCTTTGAGACATCGACTTTCATAACTCAGCTACACAACCCTCATTAATTTCCAATTAGATATTTATCACACATTTCTATTCATTGAACCACATTACACGTAAAAGCATACATTATTGGTATCGTTATACCAACTATACTTGGAAGGTAACCTCAACATTCCAAACCTATTACATCACTTAGGGAAATTCACAACTCCCTTGGTTCAAATATTCATTAGCTTGGTGAATTACACAACCATTTAAGGTTCAATTCAAAAATCATTATGCTTCATTGACTTTTCTTATTATGCTATAGTTCAAGAGTAGTTTAATATGAATAGTTCTCATATTAAAAATCACTTTCAAAATATGGGCTAGAGGTCATAACTAATTCAAAATTTACAAGTTTTGAAAATCATAATCCCCTTGTTATTCACCATACCCATGTACAAAATTGATTTTAAAACCACCATTTAAACATAACCATGTAGGGGCAAACATGAAACATCACTTAGACAATAATTATTCAAAGTCCTCAACCCATGTTTCAAAACTGACATTAATATCATATGAACACCTCTTTAAAACATATGCTTTTAATGACTTAGAAATTAGGGAAGAGTAATATGCCTGTAATATCTAAGTTTATGAAGAGAATTACACTATTTAGTCCTTAGGTGATCGATTTCTTGGAAACCCCAAGTATGGATGTTTGAGAGACTTGTAAGAGTTTTGGAGGTGTTTGATAATGTTATGAATGAATAATAAACCCTCTCAAGTGCTTTATGAACGTGCGGTTTTAATTAGGTAAGAAGGGAATTGTCCTAATTTCCCTCAATTAAAAAACTGGAATTTAGTCGTCAACGACTATGGGTCACAACATGACTAGTACGGTTTTATTATGGATCATCGCCACGAGTCATAGACAAGATAGTTTCCACTCACCCATACATTGTTTACCTTATGACTCAAAGGGTATAACTCATAATAGGACCCTACAGCTAGGGTCTATTTGTAATCAATATAGAAACCATTAGGGGTAAACACTGAAAATCCTATAATTTTTACCCAACGAAGCATAACGATTCCTTACGACTCTTAGTGAGCCACTTATAGAAGAACATAGTCACACACTTACTTTTAAGATTATGATTTGAGTCTAATTACTCATTCAGACTCTCTACGACTCATAGAGTAAGTCGTAGTCAAGGTAGTAAGTATAAAATTTCAGTCATCTTCAAGTTACAGAAACTCGATGTATTACATACTCCCCTTCCCCCAAGAATTCTTTGTCCTCAAATGGTAGGATAAGGCATTTATTAGAACGATTTGACTACAAACACAACCACACTTACCTTTAACAAAGAAAGAAAACAAAAATGTTAAGGAATAGACATACCTCAAGAACGATTTTCAAAAGCAGGGAAAAAAATGGATACTTGGACTTTATGTCCTCCTTGGCTTCCTAAGTAGCCTCCTCAACCTTTTTGTTACTCCAAAATACCTTTAGTGATGCCACATCCTTTGGATACAATCAATGGACTTGCCTATCCAAAATCTCAATTACTTCCTCATAGGACAATGAATCAAAAATTCCCACCTTATCCAAGGGAACAACCATCGAAGGATCACCCACATACTTTCACAACATCAAAACAAATAAAAATTGGATGAATGGACCTCAGAGTAACAGGGAACTCCAACGTATTAGAAACTTTACCAACAATCTTCAAAACCAAGTACGAACTAAGATACGGTGACTGACCTTTCTCTTCTTACCAAACTACATGACTCCTTCATGGGAGACACCATTAAGAACACCTAATCACAAAAATAGAACTCGAACTCCCTTCATCTTACAACAGCGTATGACTTTTGGCGACTTTAGGCCGACTTAAGTCTATCCTAAATCACCTTTACCTTCTCTTTGGACTGGTGAACCAAATTAGGGCTGAAGAATGTATTTTCACCAACCTCAAATCACCCAATAGGAGACCTACACCTCTTACCATACAAGGCCTCAAATGGTGACATGCAAATTCTAGAGTGATAACTATTATTATAGAAAAATTCTATGAGAGGTAAGTGGTAAACCCAACTTCCACCAAAATCAGATACGCAAGCCCATAGCTTATGTTTTAACGCCTGAATGGTCCTTTCTGCTTGCCCATCCGTCTGCGGGTGGAAAATGGTACTAAGGATAAACTTAGTCTCCTAACCACTATAAAAGGATCACCAAAAGTTAGATGAGAACTTGGTACCTCGATCAGAAATAATGGAAACTAGAGCACCATGCAACTTCAAGATCTCCTCAACGAACAAATTGGAATAGTCCTTGGAAGAGAAATTAGTTCTTACGGGCAAGAAGTGAGCAGACTTAGTCATCCTATCCACAATGACCTAAATTCAATCAAATTACTGGCAATACCACGAAAGATTGGTAGTTAAATCCATATTTATTATTTCCATTTCCACACCAGCAACTCAATTTCTTGAGTCAACCCACCAAGCCTCATATGTTTCTCCTTCACTTATTGAGGAACCATACTCATAGACATAAAATTGGCCACATCTCGGATCCTATTATTCTGCCAATAAATTTCCTTAAGATCACTATACATTTTGGTCAAACCAATATAAATTGTATAACACGACTCATGAGATTCGGCAAATATATTCCTCGCAAACCATCAATATTTGGAACTCATAATCATCCTTGGTACCCAAGATACCCTCACCACCAATCTAAAGATCATCACCTTCTACCTACCCACATCATTCTTGACTTGCATCAAGAAATGGTCGAACACTTTTCTCTTATTCACCTCAACACTAAAAGATGACCTTTCCACCTATTGAACATTCACCCCGCTGTTTTCAGAATCCAAGATACGAACTTCTACATTAGCTAAACGGCAAATATCCTTCACTAAATCCCGCTTCTTGTCATCCACAAGAGATAAGCTTTCCATGGACTACCTACTAATAGCATCAACAACCACGTTAGCTTTACTTGGACAATAGGGAGTCTCATGTCATAGTCCTTGAGCAAATAAATCCCTCTCATTTTCCTGAGATTTAGCTCCTTCTGATTGAACACAAATTTCAGGATTTTATGATCATATTAAATATCAACATAGACCCCATATTAATAATGTCACAAGATCATTGATGTAAACACAACCGGCAAAAATTCCAAATCATTAGTCGACTAATTCTTCTGATGGACTTTCAATTATCTAGAAGTATTAGCAACCACCTTGCCACACTGCATCAACCGTCAACCCAATACAATCCAGGATGCATCACAATAGATAGTAAAACCCTCAGTGCCTGCACGGGGAGTCATGACCGGAGCCGATGTTAAATTATCCTTCAACTTCTTAAAATTACCCTCATAAGCATCAGAGCATAAGAACTTCACCTTCTTTTAGGTCAACTTAGTTAATGGGTAGCAATAGAAGAGAAACATTCCACAAACCTTCTATAATAACCTTATAAATCCAAGAAGCTTCGAATGTGGATTGTAGTTATGGGTCTAGGCCACTTCTTCAGCCCCATAACTTTTAGGGAATCCACCATGATCCCATTACTCAAAACAACATCACCCAGATAAGTCACATCGTTCAACCAAAACTCACACAGAGAGAATTTAGCATGCAACTGTTGCTACTTAAGGGTCTGCAAGACTAAATGAAGGTGATTAATATTATCCACCTCACTCTTAGAATACACCAAAATATCATGAATAAAGATAATGACTAAAAAGTCAAAAGGCTGATGGAAAACCTAATACAAAAGATCCATAAATATTGCTTGGGAATTTCATAAACCAAAGGACATTAAAAAAAACTCAAACTGACCATAGCAATTCTGAAAAGTAATCTTACGGACATCTACCTCCATAATCTTCACATGATGGCATCCAGATTTAAGACCAATCATAGAAAAGTACTTAGCGCCTTGAAGCTAATAAAACAGATCATCAATTCTTGGAAAGGGATTCTTATTCTTCATAGTCACCTTATTTAATTAGTGGTAATTAATACACATCCTAAGGGGGCCATCCTTCTTATGCACGAAGAGAACTAGAGCATCCTATAAATATATACTAGGGAAGATAAAACCCTTATCCAGAAGATCTTTCAACTGCTCCTTAAGTTTCTTCAACTCAGCCCGAGCCATTCTATAAGGATAGAGAGAAATAAGAAGAGTGTTTGAAAGAAGATCAATCCCAAAATTAATTTTTCTATCACAAGAAATACCAGGAAGATCATCGGGGAACACCATATAGAACTCACAAACCACATGGATAAATTACAAAGAAGGACCTTCTGATCTACAATCCTTAACATGTACTAAGTGATAGAGGCACGCTCTAGAAACCAATTTGTGCTCTCTAATGTATGAAATAAACCTTTATTTAGGAACTTGGAAACTACTTTCCCACTCGATCACCGGATCCTTGACATAACCCAAACTAAGGCCTTGTTGTAATGGGTATCTCAGGCCCAACATGGATCGAAAACTACCTCGTTACCCAAACCAACCAACTAAGCATATACCCTAAGTCACAAGAATTCCAAAGGTATAACAATATAGAGGGATTAACAATAATTGAATTTGCGATAGGTCCAGGACCGTGACCAACCCAATCAAGTCTATCCATCCAATGCTCAATAACCAATCGTAAAAAAAGAAAATAATAACCAAGTCCATATCACTACCACAAACAAATGGAATAATCACAAATCAAATACAATCAAACAACATCAGCCCCTATACCAATACCAATGCCAAGGCTAACACCACAACCGACACCGCCCATACAAACCTATAGTAGTATTACAAAGCCTCTATTCGAAGTCAAAACAACATCCAGTAGGGACATGGCTATAATAATAGCAAAAACCAATGTCCAAGACTAAACCAATGGAAACATAAGAAACTAAAACTAGAAATGGAGTCTTTCAAAGTATTGAAGCTCACCACTTAAAATCAACAGAAGTTGTTTCAAAGTCCAATCACTGAGAAACAGGTGAATTATGACCAACAATGACATCGCTTGGGGATACAACGTCAAAAATGGTTAGCGGTTGAAGCGCTAGTATTTAACTAAAAGATAAAGATAAAATAATGCCAATAATTCAAAACCAATCAACCAATGCTATACAAATATAATACATACATATACACATACTTAAACCATAGTGGGATAGGGACTTTTGATATCATTAACTAGGCTATGTAGAATTACTGTCATAGAAAAAGGCACCACTGGGCTATATGGGCTTATCTATTCCCTAGCTAGGATGGCCCCAGTGGATGTAACCATGGGAACTAGAGAATATCCTTATCCATATATACCTTTATGGGGGACTAGAAAAATATGACATAATTAAGATGACTCAAACACCAATACATGTAGTAAGGGGGACTCGAACCTCTCTCTCATATATTCATTTGGTGGACTCAAACCACCCGATCATAACAAACCCACATCGGCTAGTGCGGTTTCCTGTGTTAGTTCTTCAAAAACCATTTTCATGGCCCTAGTACACATCTCGCTATTAAGCCCAATTTAAAACAATCATTCACATAAACAACCAATAGTCAATTACTCAACCCAACGTATTTTATTGGTATCGTCAAACCATTACTACTTGCAAGTATACCACATGTCATTACCATTATCAATCAACCATTCATTCATTTGACTTTGGGACTTGAACCCATCTACAAAGATACTTGTTTAATTCAAAGCTTAGGGACTTGAACCTTTTATCAAGTGAAGACATAAATTAATTTTATATTAGGGACTCAAACTTATGTAACTAATTAAACCATCAACGCTACAATTTAAATCATTACATTGACAAGAAGTCCTTCGCAAAATCACTTGCCAACTATTTATATTTATTAGGCCAATGCCTTAGTTCAAAACATCATTAACATATGACTAGTTTATTCTTTTAGGCATCTTCACACACTTTGAGGGAATACTATTATCAAGACCAAACTTATGGTAAAACCTATCAAGTTTGGGGTTACCGATAAAGCATTTGTGAAACCACAATTACCAAGTACCCTCATGTGAAAACCATCATAAAAACATGTATAAACATAAGTTAAACTAAGAATAAACAATACTAAACTATTTGCAACAAAACCCTCAATGTTGATTTTCAAAACCACTAATGAAGAATAATAATAGCACTTTAAAACACATGAAATTTATAAACTAACAATAAGGGAAGAGTCACATGCCTTATTCAAGAAAATTCACAGAAGAAATTTGGCTCTTAAGACTCAAGATATACATCTTTTAAAGAACCCAAGCACCAATCTTCAAGAGAGAGTTTAGAGAGGATTTTAATGTTTTTGATATTTAAATCATAGGTTATGACAGGCCACAAAAAGTTTTAAGATATGTTTCCATATGAGAAGTACCGTTAGAATCGTACCTTGGCCAGAATCATCTAGACTAAACTTAGGGCATCATATGTCTTAACAACATATGCCTCATACCCTACTATACGACTAGTAAGATTCCAAGTTGTACCTTAGACAGAACCCAATAAAACTACACTGACTACCGTATGAGAGGGGAGCCTTAAACCATATCTTCGCATATGACAATTATGCCCTACTCATATTTTTTCTAGAAACTAAAACTCAAGAATTTTTCTAAGGGTCAAAAGCCAAGTTATTTCAATTCTCTCCCACTTAGATCATTCGTCCTCGGATAACAGATAAGGCAAGCACAAGCATAAGTTAACACATTATTACACATCAAACTATCCTTTAACCAAGTTAGAAAATAAAGATGTGTTGAAGAACACATACCTTCCACATGAATATCCAGACCCACGAACAAATCGAATACTTGGTTTTCATGTCCTCTTCCATCTTCAAAGTAGCTTTTTAAACCTTATAGTGCCTTTAAAGAACCTTTACCTAAGACTTATCCTTTACCCGCAACTGACGATGTAAGATCTCAACCGGGACTACCTCATAATATAAAGCATTTCAAAGGAACAACCAATGAATGATCACCTACACACTTTCTCAACCTAGATACATGAAAAACCGAATGAATGGATGTCAAACTAGAAGACAACTCCAACTCATAAGTAATATTTCCAATTCATTTCAAAACCAAGTACGAACCAACATACTAGGGACTTAAATACCCTTTCAACCCAAATGCATCATTTTCTTCGTGGGATATATCATTAAGAACATCGAATTACCAATATTGAGCTCCAACTTCCTATGCCTCATATCTGCATAGGACTTTTGGCGACTTTGAGTAGCTTTTAATTTGTGATGAATCACCTTTACCTTCTCCAAGGATTTTTCAACCAAATCAGAGCCAAATAACTTACCCTCACAAACTTTATACCATCCAATAGGAGAACGATATCTCCTACCATACAATGCCTTAAAAGGAGTCATACAAATACTATAGTGATACCTATTATTATAATCATATTCAATTAAATCAAAATGGTAAACCAACTACCAGCATGGGAAATAATTCAAGCACGAAGCATATCTTCCTATATATTAATAGTCCTCTCCGCTTGTCCATCTGACTGTGGGTGGAAATCATTACAAAGGCACAACTTAGCTCCCAAACCTCTCTTGAATGACTTCCAAAAGTAAGATGAGAATAGAGTACCCCTATATAAAATTATAGAAATGGGAGTACCATACAACTTAAGCATCTTTGAAATATATAACTTTGTATAGTCCTCTATCGAATAACTAGTCCTCACCAATAAGTAGTGAGCGGACTTGGTCATACTCTCTACAATGACCCATATCGAATCACATTAGTTACAATATATAAGAAGAACGACAACAAATCACTTCCCACTTTTATTTGGGCAACTCTATCTCTTGGTACAAACTACCGGGCCATATGTGCTAAACTTTTTGTTGTTGACACCTCATATATTTAGCAACATAGTTAGCCATATCTCGCTTCATATTGTTCCACAAATAAAACTCTTTAAGATCATGATACATCTTTATAGAACAAGGATGAATAGCATAACAAGATCCATGAGCTTCAATAAAAATCCTTTCCCTCAAACCATAGATATTAGGAACACATAACCTGCCTTGGTACCTCAAGATACCATCACCATCCATAATAAAGTCAATAACCTTTTGCTAATCCGTATTACTCTTAATCTTCCTCAGATTATGATCTAACATTTCCTTTTACTTTATATCAATAATAGAAGATGACTGTGATCCTTGATGCATAAAAACACCACCATTCTCAGAGTCCGTGAGACAAACTCCTAGTCTATCCAAATGTTGAATGTCCTTCACCAACTCCTGCATATCTTCATCCACATGGGCTAGACTCCCCATCTATAACTTGCTAGAATATCAACAACTATGTTAGCTTTACCTGGATAGTATTAAAGACCCATATCATAGCCCTTTAGCAACTCAAACAATCTTTTTTTCCTGATATTTAACTCTTTCTATGAAACACATACTATAGGCTCTTATGATCGGAAATGATATCAATATAAACCCTATCGAGATAGTGATGTCAAATCTTTTATGCAAATACCACAGATAACAACTCCAATTCATGAGTAAGGTAGCTTTTTTCATTAATGTTCTATTACCTAGAAGAATAAGTTATCACGCTACCATGCAACATAAACACATAACCCAGCCCAATACAAAAAGTACAACAATGCACTACAAAGCCATCATTACCCTTGGGTAGGGTCAAAGATGGAAATAAAATCAACTTTTCCTTTAACTTCTCAAAACTACCCTCACCCGCATTTGACGATAAGAACTTGATCTTCTTCTAGGTCAACTTAGTCAAGGGGGCATCTATAGTAAAAAAATATTCCACAAATCTCCTAAAGTAACCGACTAAAACCAAAAATCTCTGAATATCAATTGGAGTCGCTGGTCATGACCACTTTTTAACCACTACAACCTTTTATCGATCCACCATTATCCCTTCACTAAAGATGACATGACCAAGAAAAGTCACAGCCTTTAACCAAAACTCACAGTTAGAAAACTTGGGATATGAACGCTGATCCTTTAAGGTATGCAATACAACACGGATGTGATTGATATGATCCACCCAACTCTTAGAGTAGACCAAGATGTCATCAATGAAGATAGTGATGAAAGAGTCTAAAACTTGATGGAAGACCCTATTTATCAAATCTAAAATCATTGTTGGAGCATTGTTCATCCCAAAAGATTTAACTAGGAACACATAGTGACCACATTGGGTCCTGAAGGCAGTCTTTGAGATATACACTTCCCGAATCTTATGCTAATCAAAATCCAATCTACGATCAATCTTAAAAAAACACATTGCACCTAAAAGCTGATCAAATAATTCATCGGTCCTAGGAATAGGATAATTGTTTTTTATGGTCACCTTATTAAATTGACGAGAAGCGGTGCACATAAAAACAAAATCATCCTTTTTATGCATGGACAATACTGAAGCACCCTAAGGAGATACACTATAATTAATAAAACCTTTATTTTATAGATCCTTCAATTGCTTCTTGAGGTCCTTCAACTCAGTCGGAGCCATTCTATAAGAAAGGATGAAATATGATGTGTGTCCGGAATAAGATCAATCCCTAAATCAATTTCCCTACCGGGAGAAACACCTAGAAGATCATCAGGGAAAACCTTAGGAAACTTATTAATCAAATAAACAAGTTCTAGAAAGAACATTCTAGGTTATGATCCTTAACATGGACAAAATGATACAAACACCCTTTGGAAATAAACTTTTAGGCTCAAAGATATGAAATAAACCTCCCCTTAGGCAGTAAAAATCCCTTTTCCCATGAAATGACTGCCTCATTAGGTAATTTTAATATGAACTGACGGGTCCGATAATATATTGAATCATTACATGAATTCAACTAATCCATCCCCAATATGACATCAAAGTCAACCATATGTAACTCTATCACTTAAACAAGAGTTTCTCTACCACTAACAAATACCATACACTCCCTAAAGAATCTTTTAGCAATAACTGAGTCTCAAATTGGGGTTTCATATAGGAAAAGGCTCACAAATAAATTCAGGACCAAAACAAAAATAAACAGCTGCAAATAGGGTCACATAAGAAAAAGTGTACCCTAGATCAATTAAATAATACATATAATGGGAGAAAAGTTTCAACATATCGATAACAACATTAGGAGATTCCTCAAAATCCTGGCAGAATGCAAGAACGTATGAATCATTTTGGCCAGTGTCGGCAACAGAAGTCAATAGAAACACCCTTTGGTGCAGGACAAGATAAAGAGGCAATCAAAACCTTGCTAGCCTCAGAAGCCATTATAAAATGACATTCACTCTACATGTGACCAATGAAAAAAGAATAAAAACATTTATTTTTCCCTTCATCACAGAACCCACGGTGCAACCACTCATACAATCTACAAGGAGGGCGGGATGGAGCAGACTGAGCACCACTAGCCTATATTGGGCACCCTATTCCAAGGACCATCTATCATACCTAGACAAACGATCACCTGATAACTTAGGGTAAGAAACATTAGCTATGGAGAAGAAACCATAACTCCCCCACTTATTCATCAGACACTTTCCACCTTCTCTACCACTTTGATCAGAAGGCATAAATTTATTTCCCTGCCTGTCACTAAACTCAGCCTACTTTCTTTATCTTCATGTACTTGCTACATAAAAAATTTAAACCTAGTGATATCCATGTACTTCATCAACAAGGCAACATTACTTTCAAAGATTAACTCATGAGACAATCCTAAAGCAAAGTTCCTAATCCATACCCTCACATTCGATAACATCTCTGGCGCATAGCGTGACAACTAGTGAAAATTCAAGGCATACTCCTCGACTGGTATCTTTCCTTATTTTAGATTAACAAACTCTTCTTCCTTCACTTCTCTAAACTCATGAGTAAAGAAGCAGTCCAAAAATGTATTAGTGAAATTCACCCACAGAGATGACTCATCACCATTAACCACAGCACGGTTTCTTTCTTCATACTATTGGTAAACCATATCTTTCATCAAGTAGGAAACAAACTCCATCCCTTCCATATTAGTGGTATTAGTAACCGTGAAAATCTTTTCCATCTCATCTAGAAAAACTTGAGAACCACACCCATAAAAGTCAGAGGATTTAACCTCATAAACTAGCCAACCCTTGTAGCCTCAGAAGAGGGAGTAGTAGATGCACCACACTCAGCCTGAGAAGCTACCAGCTATCAATCAAATGAATCAACAAAGAAAACTCGACATTTATCACATTAGCTTGAGGAACAATAGAGGGAACCAGTGGAATTCCAGGACAATCAGGAACTGGACAACTAGATCAATTATGTATCCCATGATTATAGCGTGTAACATCAATATTTTCATCAGTTGGGACAAAGACATTTTAATGAGCTTCAGATTGTCAAGGCATAATCTGAAAGACAAGCAAATAGAAATTAGAAGAATCTAAGACCCTTACTTTATAAATTTAAATAAAACAACAAGAAAGTGAAATATACCTAAATACCTCAAAGCCTCACCTTTATCAGCGTGGCATGATACATATGCTTTAAAGAAACTCTACTCAACATGACTTTATGGATTCTCAATTAACCATGAACCTAAAAATTTGGCACCTACTTGACACAACCCGAAGTACGACCTTTTTGTTAAGGGAATCTCAGGCCCAACATGGATCGGAGACCACCCTTTTATCTAAACCAACAAACCAAGCATATACCCTGAGTCAGATGAATTTCGAACATATAATAAGATAGAGAGACTAACAACACAAACACATTGGGATAGTTCCAAGACCATGACCAACCTAATCAAGTCTATTCATCCAATGCTCAATAAAAAATTATAACAAAACAAAATAATAACCAACACCATACACATCCCATACAGTACTACGACATCAGCCCAAATACCAATACAAATGCCAAGGATGACAACACTATTGACACCAACCATACCAACCCATAGTAGTCTCACATATCCTCTATGTAAAGTTAAAAAAATATTTGGTCAGTACAAACCCCCAACCATAACCAGAACTAGTGTCCAAGACAAAACCAATGGAAACATAATAAACTAAAAACTAGAAATTGAGCCATTCAAAGTATGAAAGCTCATCACTTCAAGTTAGCACAGGCTATTCTCAAGTCCAGTCACTTAGTAAGCGGTGTTGTATGCCTAAAACTTGCATTGCGTGAGGATATTAAGTCAAAGGTGATTCATAGTTAGAGCACTGCATGTAAGTCAAGAATAATGGTAAAATAATGCCAATAGTTCAAAACCAATGAATTAATGCATATACCAATGCAATACAGAAATATAAATTTATACATATTTACACAATGTTGGGATAGGGAACAAGATTAGCATGAACTTTAGAAATTATAATCATTGGCTGTGTAGCATGATCATCATAGAATAAGACACCTATAGGCTATATGAGCCCAGATCTTCCCTAGATAGAAGGGCCTCAGTGAATTTAGAAGCACGAACCAGAGAATAGCCATATCCGTATATGCATTTATAGGGGACTCAAAGCTCCCAACATAATAAAGAAGACTTAATCACCAATACATATATTAAGGGGGACTCAAACCTCCCTTTCATATGTTTATTTTGGGGACTCAAACCACTCAGTCATAAGATAGATGCACCGCCTAATATGGATTTAATTGTTAGTACTTTGGACCCTACTTTAATGGCTGGACTATAGACCACGCTATTAAACCTAATTTAAAACCATCATTCACATACATGTATTTTAAGTTAATTACTTAACACAAGGAACTTTTTTTGGTATCATCATACCAACTCTACTTGCAAGTATACCACATGCCATTACTATTATAAATCAACCATCTATTTATTTGACCTTGGGACTTGAACCCATCATCTAACAAAGAACCCAAATGTGCAAACCATCATAAAAAAACATGTGAAAGCACAAGTTAAACAAAATGTAATCAATACTCAAACATATGCCAAAAAGCTCTCACATTTTAGTTTCAAAACCACCAATTATGAATTCTAATCACACTTTAAAATACCTGATATTTATTAACCAACAATGAAGGAAGATTCACATGCCTTATTCATGAAGATTCATGAAATAAACTTGACTCTTAAGACTCAAGATGTAACCTTTTAAAGAACCCTATCCCCCATCATCAACTGAGTATTTAGAGAGCATTTTGATGTGTTTGAACTTTCAATAGTAGAATATAAGAGGCTACAATAGGTTTTAAGACATAGGGACATTAGGGTTTTGGGGTGGGAATTGTCTAGAATACCCTCAGCTCAAAAGATGAAAACATGGTCGCAAGAGAGTACATCCACACCCTCTAAACCGTACCCTAGGGTAGGAGTGTTGCCCTTATTTTGTACCTAAAACATTACCTTGGACAACCATACTAAACAACATACAACAACAAAGGACTAAATTATATCCTAACAGACAGGAAGTACCCTTAGAATCATACCTTGGTTAGAATCATCTAGACTTAACTTAGTGAAACGTACGACTTAACAGCATATGCCTCCTACCCTATCATATGACTAGTAAGATGCCTAGTGATACCTTTGACTGAACCAAACCAAACTATAGTGACTACCATATGGTAGAAGGAACTTAAACTATATCATAGCGTATGACATGTATTCTCAAATCATAAGTTGTCCAGAATCTAAAACTCAAGAATTTTTCTAAGGGTCAAAAGTCAAGATGTTTCATTAATAGGGAAATAAAAAATGAAACTTTAGGTCAGACAATTGAGAGATGCATAGCATGAATGCAACAAATCTATTCCTAAAATCACATCAAAGTCTACCATGTCAAACTCTTAGATCCACTGATGTCTTTCTACCATGGACCAATTTCATACAACCCTTATAAACCCTTCTAGCAATAATAAAGTCAGAAATTGGGGTGGATATAGAGAAGGGAACCAAAATACACCTAGGGTCAAAACAAAAAAAATAATGATATAACGGGTCACATAAGAGAGGGTTGACCCAAGATCAAGTAGATAATATAAAAAATGACAAAAGAGCTTGAGCTTACCAGTAAAAATATTGATGCATGCCTCAGAATCCTAGTAGGTGGCTACAGAGTACAAATAGTTTTATCTAGTATAGGAGACAAAAGCAGAAGTTTCACTCTTTAGTGAAGGATTTGATGAAGTTACAATAGAAATCTTATTTGCTCTAAAAGAAACCATGGAAGGACAATTCCTCTGCATATGCCATATCAGACCACATTTAAATCACTCAATCCTTTTTTTTTTGCAAACAAAATAATGAACCTGACCAAAAAGTGCACACTGAGGATATGACAAAGCTTACTGAGACCCACAAGACTGAGGTTGAGCTCCTGGTTCTCAAAACCCACTATTATGATAAGAATGAAGATCTACCGATGACTTTGGATAATGACAACTAGCCATTGATTAAGAACAAGAGTTGCCTGCCGAGTGGTTAATTTACAACTCATTTGCACTTAAACTTCGTGCACACTACTATAATTTTCATGTATGAATGAGTAAAATTTGTGATTGAATCCACTAATTTCAACATTTTATAGGATTACATGTGATGAGAAAGAAAGATATGGATTTGAGTTGAAAATGATCAAAAAGAGAAAAAAAGTGCAGCTAGAAAACCTGAAGTAGAAATTGGTCTCGTTACCATGATCGTGGTCTGAAGGCTGCGATCACAGATAATCAAGTTGGGTTATCTTCCATGATTACTTTGATCCCAAGGAATGCGATCGCAGTAATACGAGAATGTGAATAGGGGCAATTTTGTAATTGAAACTGCCGACCCCAAATCCCTAAAATGGCTCAAACCCTTTCCCATTTTTCTATTGTAAAATATTTGAAAGAATTGAATTTGGAGTTTACAAACATTAACTTGGTCAACAATTGTATTTGAATTTCCTACTTTGGGTTTAGTAAATTAAATGATGGATGTTTTGAATAAACCTTATGATATATTTCTTTTACTTCACTTCATGAGTAGCTAAACTTTCCTTTTCTTAGTATTATGTTGAACTAGGGTGAAATTATGTGTAGGTTGTGATGTATTTGTGTAGATTCTAGTTTTTTAATCATATATTTCATTATTGCTTCATTTAGTTAGATGGAATTTATGGGTGAAAATCCTAAATGCCCAAAAAGATATATAGGTGAAAACCCCAAGTTATTAAAAGCTCACATCATCATTGAAAGAGGGTTATGGGTGAACTTTTGGAACATATATCATCCTTGAAAAGGTGTATGGGTGACAAAGCAATAGTGGACAATAATAGATATAGTTCTCTTTTTTTTGCCATCATAGAAATAAGGGTAAGTAGAGAGTTATATATGCCTTAGGCATCTTCCTAGAAATAGGGATGCCCAATTTAGGTATTAGGAGGTTGTAATTGACACACTTGTTAGTAACTCAAAAGGGTTAACAAATGATATTGTTGAGGTTTTTGATGACAAGCTAGACTCAAGAACCTTTAACTTAGCCTACCATTAATGACTAGAATTTTCATCAATTCATCATGTTGCAATACATAAGTTCCCCTTAAGTAGGCATAATCCTAAGATCCTTCTTATATTGAATTCTAAATCACAAGTGTTGCTTTAACTTGTTGGTTTGAGATGATATTAATAAATCCTTGTACCAAATCATCCCCCACACATTTTAAATCATGAATTTTACATTATTTAGATTACAAGTATCTTTTGAGTAATTGTTAACACCCATAGGATTAGAAATCTAATTTCACTCCTCGAGTATTCGACCTCAACATAAGTTGAGAAATTGATAATGACCACGCTCAACCAATTTGAATGTTATAAGTGAGCATTATCAAAATGGCATCGTTGCCGGAGAGTGAAATATATATTTCACTTATGTGTTGTTGACTATTACTTAGAATATATCCGTAGTGGTGTGTATTTGTTTAGGTTGTTTTTTATTATAATTTTTAGGTTATTCTCATAGTATACATAGAGCCATGATTGAGAATACAAGTCAAGCCAGATCTTTCGATGGTCCTCTTATTGATAAGGAGCAACTCAATGATGTTCGATATTAAAGTGCCATCCGTATTCGACCTATTTATGGGAATGGTGTCTTTGATATCTCAAGCATTATGTTTCATATGCTACAAATAAAGTGAATTTTTGGGGGAAAATATTATGAGGACCCCAACTCATATTTAAGGATTTAATAGAAGTGTGTGCACCCTTTGATATTACATACATAACCCAATAGTCTATCTGGTTTTGCCTCTTCCCGTTCTCTCAAATTGGTGAGGCGGTATTGTGGCTTCAATCTATAGCCAAATCAATTACTTCATGGGATTAACTTACCATCTCCTTCCTCTATCGATATTTCCCACCATCCAAGATACTACAATTTTGTGATGAAATCATTAACTTTTGTAATTTAATGGTTAACCCTTGTATGAGGTGCAGGAAATATTCAATGGAAAACGTATACAATGTCGTAAAAACGAGGTCCTGCAGAAGTTGCTTCTCCAAATCTTCTATCGAGATCTATATCCGCTAAGCAAAACTATTGTAGACAATTCGGCGAGGGGATTTCTTATGAAGTTGACTTATAATGTAGCTAAAACCTTGCTGAGGAAGTGACCAAGCGAAATTGAGGGTGGCATACCCATGATACTGAGGTACCAAAAGGCTCTCCTACTACCTTTTTTATTGATAAAAGGAAACCAATAGAGATGAACAAATGAAGAAAAATATGGCAAAAATAATGATACAGTCGGAGCTTTAAACTAAGTGTACATATAATAGCTGTGAATGTTGTGGTTTACAGGGCCTATGATTATTATGAGGCCAAGAATCTTGATTAAAATATTTGGTATTTTTCTAACAATTAGAGGGGTTCTCGCCTTGCCTATAAAAGGTAGGGTAGGAATCATGGTTTGATAGATTGTGATCATGACCGTGATTAGAGGGACAAAGACCGAGAGTATGATTTTTATGTGCCCTCTCATAACTGGGAAAAGTACTAAGATACAAATCCTATCAACCCCAAAAAATACCAAACTAAAGATGTCTTGGCAATAATTCTGATGAAAGTGGAGGGAACGGATAAGATGGTTCATGAAATGAAAGGCAATTCTTAGAAAATCAACCAAATGGTTGTGTCCACTCTACTTCGATTAAGAAAATATAGAATCAAATCAGGAAAATCTCCACTCAACTTAGTGCTCGACAAAAATGAGGTCTTCCCAGTGACACCTTTGTGTATCTAAAAAGTGATGCTCAAGTTATTGCCATAGTCACTAGCAGTGGCAAGGCCCCCAGATAACATTTAAGAGTAGTTGAGGGAGAAATTGAGGGTGAAAAATGTCCCAACATTGATCACATGAATATGAATAAAATAATTGTGGTTGACATAAATGAAGATGCTCCGAAATCTCAAGGAGAAGGGGATGAAAAAGAACCGATGAAAATTGATGAGGAGGTGGTAGATAATGAGAAACTACAAAGTGATGTATTTTGAACCATTAAAATCTCTCATCCGATTCCCCAAAGGAATAAGAAAAAAAAGGAGAACAAAAATCTCAAGAAATTTATGGCTAAGCTTAGCAACCTCTTTGTAAATATCCCATTACTTGAGGCTATCAAAGAGATTCTCGGGTATACTGAGCTTATGAAGAAATTGATGCCCAAGAAGAAGAATTTTAAAGGTGACACCTTTAAATTCACCCATGGGTGTAGTACTCTCATTAGTGGCGCAATAGTGGAAAAGAAAGAAGATCTTGGGGTCTTTACAATTCTGTGCTCTATCGGAACATATAAGTCTAAACAATCTTTATATGACCTTAGTGAGAGTATTAATCTCATCCCTTTTGCAATTTACCATGAGCTTGGCTTGAGCACCCCTACTCCAATGTCGATGAGGCTTTTGATGGAGGGCTGGAAAATTCTATCAAGAAACTAGTTGGTCTTTTATTTGACATGTTGGTGAAAGCGGATAGATTCATCTTTATAGTGTATTTTTTGGTGCTAGATTGTGAAATAGACAAAAAGGTGCCTATTATCCTTGGTTGGCCTTTAATTTCCAACGGTAGAGCTATTTTTTATTTGGATCTTGGGGAAATGAGATTTGGAGTTCATGATAGTGATGTGTCCTTTTGGATGTGCAAAACAAAGAAACAATCCATGGAACTTCAAGTTGTACAAATTATCAATATTTAAGATAAGGAGGTGAATGATGGGTTCCTTAAGGATCTGACTTGAAAAAGATGAAGGTCGTCGTGCCATGATGATAACTAAGGTAGTATATGGGAGGCAACCCACAAATGCCAGGAAAGTGGCTCTTATCCTTTGTCTTTAATTTAGTAGCATAGATTTTAATTTTATCAATGATTAATCTATGAATTTGTGGCACTTTAGAGTGTTTTTTATTGGCTTGATAAGGAGAAAGTCTGAAATTTTTTAATGATTGAACTGAACAAAGGAAAGTATATCAAAATATAGAAAAAAAATTGAATAGGGGAAAAGAGAGGTGCAGAAATACCCTCAGTTACCGCAATTGCAGGACTCATGCCTCTATAATCGTGGTACCTAACTATCCATGATTGAAAACCTTGGACCCTAGTCGTGGTCATATCAGTTTATATGACCATTCAAATATCCTAATTTCTCCACATTAGCATTTCAACTTTTATATTAATTCGTACCCACTCTTAGGCCTATTTCGGGAATTCAAAAGCATTTGAGCATTCCTATTGCATCATTTTCTCTGGTAAAGGTACTGAATTCATGCTTTAATTGTTGGAAATAGGCCATAGAATTCATGAAATAGGGAAGAACTAAAACTACACTTTTAATTATTATATCTTTGTGGAATTATATTAGTGTGGTGATTAGTAGTTAGAATGGTGTACACATATGTGGGGAAGTTATGGGTACCCAAATTGTGTGTGAAATTGAGTAAAATAAAGGGTACACATTGAGTGCTTAATCAATCACAAAATGAGTTCATAGTAGTTATCGAGAACTTAGTAATCATGATTAATGATTTTAGTGTTAATTCTTGTTTTGGAATATGTTTTGCTTAGAATTTGGATTTTTTGAGTTGTCGAATCCTATCTTGAACTGACCTCAGATACTGCAATTGCTGTCATCATAATTATGATCATGGTACTGTGATCGTGTCTCTATGGCACGTGATGCTATATTTAAGGCTGAATTCACTCTAGGCCAAAAATTCTGCATTTGAAATTCTTGTTCAAACACCACAAAGTAACCATCCCATGCGATTTAGTGCACAGCATGGCATTTTTGTGCATGAAAATATCCATGAATAATATTAACTATAGTGTTCTCATGTTTTTAGGATCATATTGTGGATGACTATGATTAAGTCCAATTCATGGCCCCTGAGTACCACACTCAATACTATGGTGATCTTCTAAAAACAAATTTGATTTAGGAGAGAGGAATATGATTGGAGAAAGTTCCAAAAAACCTTCTGCAATTTTGTGACCGACTCATGGCCACTGGATGGTGGTTCTTCACCCCAAATCCTAGAAAGGCAAAGGAGTAGTGGGTTTGGGAATTTGGCACTAACCTTAGTGTTGTATCTTTCTCAAACCCATCCATATAGATTTTCAAGATCTAGGGAAGGAGGTAGACTTTTTGGTGGAGTAAATAAATGATATATATAAGCTCTCGAATGCAAACATGGATGAATTTTAAGTGTAAAAGTGTGAGCCGAGAAGATGGATAGTAGAAAGGCTATTTTCAGGAAAGGAGATCTCTTGCATATCTAAAAAGAGGAATATATCTACGAATGAATTCACTCTCTAGGCTCAGATTTGGTTGACTATCATCTATAGCTAGCTCTACCCTTGCACCAATATGAAAACTGTTCTAGATTTGCGAGCTAGGATGGTTTTTTTAGATGGCATTCTTTTTATTATTAGTCGACTTGCTCTCCTAGAGAGGAAATTTTTCAAGAACCATAGTGGTATGCCTCTCTTTCCCCTCTGTGATTATAGAGCTTTTCAGTAGAGCCAGGGTTGAGGACTACCCTTAAGATAATTAGGATTACCTAGGAACCCCCTTCTACCCACTAAAAATTTGAGGTGAGGGCGCACCAAGCTAGTGTAAAAAGAGAAAGATCAACCTGGGCAATTCGACAATTGAGAAATCAGAGTCTTGTAGGCAATCCACTACCATTCTCTTTGATGATATTTCCTTTTAGATGAAGACCATTATGGAGCTAGTGTCAATGTTTGCCCAGGGGCCAGAAGAGCTCTCCACTACTCGCCACTCATATGTATCGCACTCTAATTATGAGAAGTATCAGCATAACTAGTGGGCATAGAGAGCTACCATTGCTAGGATTTAGAGGGCCTACTTATCCTTGGAAAAATCACACAGAGAGGTTTGAGTATTATATAATAAGATGGTAAAAAGAGAGAAAAGAGATAAATTCTTTAGTAAGATGTGGAATGGGGTAAAAGGCCATTGGAGGTTCTTGAAACACCATGGCAGATTACATTCTTCAAGAGTAGGGAGCGATGAGGAGGATCCAGCTGAGTGGTTTGATCCTGAGGATGCAGGTGATGATGTAGAGTCTGATGGGGAGATCAGATCTTGGTCTGGTTTTAGTAGAGAGCCTTTATCTCTCTTGATTCTTGATTATTTACGTAGTTAGAAAAGAACTAGATTTTAGTTAGGGGGTTCTTGGCCCTGTATTATTTCGATATTTCTTGATGTTTTGATGACATTTGGGATGACTTTTATTTTTTTCTTAGGTTGTAATATTTGGGAACTCTGGTGGTGCCCATATTTTTATGGATTAGTTGTTTTGTTTTATATTTTTACTTTATCTTTATTTTTCTTATGGTGATATCAGACGAGCCTTTCCCTATGATAGACTAAGTGACAACATTATTAAGGAAAAAATACTGTGATTGGGTTTTGAGCCATGGATGCAAGGAAAGTCTGAGTACCCATAGAATTTAGGAGATATAAATATAGGGGAAGTTTGAGTACCTACAGAACTTTTGATTTTGGATCACACTTATACCTACGGCTTTGTTTGAGTAGCCAAATAGTTTTCACTTGTGAAAGCCAAAATATGAGATCACAACTTCGTTGAATGCCATTAATACCAAATTGTGCATGGTGCAAATATGAAGTGAACCCCCCCTCCATCAAAAATATTTTTAATATCAACGGCATGGATGTGAGTTACCATATAACAACACTATATATATATATTTTTGTTACCCCAAAATGTTGGATTGTAAGAAAATTTATTGATACTCCATTGTGTCTCTTGTGGGAATGGCAATTGAGCCCATTTGAGGAGTTTGCATGCCATGTGCGGTGAGAATTACTGTCCAAATCTCATGCATACTTGTACCATCTAGAACTCTGTTAGTCTCAAGGCTAATTATGATTATGCTAGGCTGGTGAAATGATCATAGGCCACCATTGTGAACATAAGATCCCACTTTAGCCTAAATAACCTACGAAGGCTTAGAATAGTACCTTTAGTCACCCAACTTGAGCTTTGAATCCTTTCTTTGTCAACCACGTTACAAGCCTCAAACCTTTCTAAGTTTTTCCTCTTTTGAACCCTACTCTCCTTGAACATACAAAATGAAAATTGAGGCTAAATGCCTAAGTTGGGTTGGTATGTGTGATAGTAGTGACCTTAGGACATGGTAGTGTAAGTAGATGCCTATAAGTGAAGGAATAGAAAAGAGTAAAAAAGAAATGAATGATGAAAACAATAATGGGGCATATATTTCAAATGAAATAAGAAAATGAAATATGCCTTCAAGAAGTTAGGGATTGAAGGTAGCTAAAATAGGCATGTGTAAAGTTTGAAAATAAAAGAATTATCCATTGTTAAAAAGTTTGATGGATAGAATAACATGATGTAGATGTTTAAGGAGGGTGTAGACACTTTGTTTCTAAATTATATCTTACCCATTACCTGAACCTATGTTATAAGCTCAAAAAGCCCTTTGATATATGTAACAAAGTCTATTCATTATAGTAGTGATTGAAAATAAGGGAAACCTATGGAATTGTACTTGTTAGCATAGAGAGGCTTTGTAAGAGCGAGAGTTTTGCACTCAAATCTATTATAGAATATTTGAAATTTTGGTGTGTATGGGATATTCTCCTTTTGAGGAGTCATGCGAACACTTGAGGTGGGTGATATTGTCATTATTCAAATAATAGGGCAAAAAAGAGTATTTTGGAGTTGAGGTCAAAAGAGAGTCACTTTTAGAGTGTTTGTGGTTGTTGAATTGTTGGACTTTAATTTCTTTTGCACCTTTGAGAGAGTATTTCATGATGAGAGGTGTTTTGAGAATAGCTTTGCCTATGTTTGAAGAGTCACTTATGGTAACAATCTAGTTAGATGTCATTGTAATCATTAGGTTGTATAAATAGGGGTAAATTTCTGTTGTCTCATTAAGTAAAAAATGGTGTTGCATGAGGAAAAGTAATGGTTTAAGTTGGGGCGTTGATGAGTAGTGAGTTTACCCCTTATTTGCCTTCAATCTTCGTGCACACTACTATGATTTTAATGAATGAATATTGAGAAAAATTTGTTATTAAATGCACCAATCTTCATAATTTATAGGCTTATAGGCCATAAGAAAGAAGGATGTGAATTTGAGCTTAAAAGGATCAAAATGAGAAGAGAAGTACAGCCAGTCAAGTTGGATCAGCTTTCGAGATAACTCTAATTTGAATGTATTTGATGTAGCCATAATTGCAGACAAGCTTCAACGATTGTGGCAACATGTGAATCTGTACAAGGTACTTTTATAATTTGATATAGTTGATCCTAAATCCCTTAAAAGGCTCAAACCCTTTTCTATTTTGGTAATTTAAAATATTGGAAATATTTGAATTTGAAGATTACAAACCCTAAATTGGGCAACAGTTGTATTTGAATTTAGTGAAATTGAAGGGTGGATGCTTTGAACGGACCTTATGGTAGATTTATTTCACTTGACCTTATGAGTACCTAAACTTTTCTCATCTTTGGATTATGTTGAACTAAGGTGCAATTATGTGTGGGTTGTGATGTATTTGTGTAGATGGTAATTTGCTTATGATGGCTCTTGGGTATGGTAGATTGTTTATGCCATGTATATATATATATTGGATCATTATGTTGGTTTTTACATATGGTTTCTGCAATGATTTGGTTGGATATTGGGTAGTTTTACTTGGTACGATTTGTGTTGGTTGTAGACCTATCCCAAAGTCTCCATATGGTTGGATACACTATCTTGTTATATGTTTGGACCTCAGGCTACTCAAGGTACATGTTTGGTTGGGTTGGGTAACGGAGTTTGTTCCCAGTCTTGGTTGGGCTTAGGATTACCCAGTACAATAAGGCCCCATCTTGGGTGGTATAAAGTTGGTATTAGAGCTTTAGCATTCGGTGTCATGTGGTTTCCACAAAGTTATGTCGAGTAGATTCCTGCTTATTGGTGCATCGTGCACCACTCTTACAATCAGGAGGCTATGCGGAATTTATGATGGTTTACTTTATTTGTTATTCAACTTCTGAACTATGGAGTCTAAGGTCTTGAACTCTTCTCTGAATCTTTCTTGGTTCACTCTTTGTATCATGTCTTCTAAATGATCTATAATTTATGGAAACTCGTTTATCCCTAGTAAAACTTAAAGGTCACAAACCCGGTCAAGGTTCACAGCTTTTGGTTTTCCCTATTGAGTCCCACTAGTCTCCTCTACTTTTATTTAGATGATGGAGCTCATTTTAGTGGTCTCAAGGATAGGTTACCAATGCCGATTTATGGCATTCTATTAATTTATTAACCCAGATATTATTATATATGGAGGAAAGATAAGAGGTTGGAAATAGGCAAGGTAAGGAGTCATGGTTTCATGAATAAATAGGATTATCCTAAAAGAGTTGTCATTTGGGGAAATATGATATCGATTAATACATCTTTAGCTCCTGTAATAAGGGGTGCTACTTTAGGCCTTGATATTGGATGGGATCATCTCAATCTTCTAACTATTTCTTGGGAGTTCGAGGCATCTATTGATATCGATATTGGTATGTTGAAAACTCCTTTCATTATAGTGTGCATGGTTTACATGGCTCAGGGTCCCTTATCTTTTATGGCTCCATTTATTATTTTGTATTTTGGATTTGGTCCTAAGGTTATTTCAGACTCTTCTCTTCTTCTATTTCTACACCGCTAGGTGACTTTTTGGCTGCGAAAAGAGTCTATAGGGGTGTATGTGGCATCTATTGGTAATAAAAGAGACATGGTGAATTTGTTTGACTCAGATGTGATAGGTTTTGATGTCATTCAGGGGATGGATTGGTTGCACTTACGCTTTTGATTAATTAGATTATCAGACTTTTTAGGCTCTCTGGCGAGTTGTTTTTGGAATGGATAATGGTTTTATTCCCTAGCTAATATAGGAAAGGTTATATTATATCTTAGAACACGTAGGTTGATCTCCAACCGGTGTCTTTATTATTTTGTTTGGGTTTCAGATTATAACCTAGAAGGTCTTTCTTTTTTTTGATTTTAGTGGTTGATGAATTTCCTGGGATCCTTTCTGATGACTCTCTTCGCTACTTTCTAGTGGGGAGGTTGGTTTAAGATTATTATTGTTTTAGACAATTGTCCAGTTCCTATTCCTTCTTTATAGAATAGTTTTAGTACAGTTAATGTATCTGAAGAAGAAATTCAAGGATCTTATTGATAAACTTCTTATTTGTCTTAATGTTCCCCTGTAGAGTGTTATGTTCTTACATACTTAATCGAAATGATTTTTTCTGGGAATAGATAGGTTGTCGGTGGGTGACTTAGGAATTTGGAGTGTCCTCATTGTAGGGTGGACCATGCTTATGTATATTCTATTAGGGTGCTTTCTTAGTAGTACGTGATGGTCAATAGATCCTACGCTTGAATCAAGATGCTTGATTTTGATAAAAGGAAGTATGATAAACTCGAAAATAGCATTGCGGCAGTTGTGAAGAAAAACTGGTAGGTTGGATGAGGTTGATGATTTGGGAAATATAATAGTGGGAGAGTTGTACCATATAGGCCAGAAGTTCAGGTAGAATGAAGGGTTTTGGGATCTAGTCATTTGATAGGTTAGACCATGGATCTTGCACGTATCGTTGTCCCTATTTTTGCATTTTATTGTTGGTGTGAAATTGATTGTTGAATTCACAGTTTTGAATATGGACTTTTAGCATAATAGAGTAGGGGTGTGCAAAAACCAAACCGATAAAAATGCTATAGGGTTATTGGTATTGAGTTATTGGGTTAATGTTTTTTTATTAGTTTTATAAAAAAATTTGTTGGGTAAAAAATTTGGTTTCGGTTTTAGCTTATTGGGTTATCGGTTAAACCGATAACCCAATAATGATACACTAAATTATTTTTATCCTTATTTATGTTATATATATATATATATATATATTATATGCACTACTTATTTACAATTCAATTATTCACAAAGTATTAACCTATTCAAGGGAAAAAAGGCACAATATAAAGCTCAAGTATTATCGTATTGGAAAGCTTAAAGCATTTAGTAGTTTCCAACAATTAGGATTCAATTTTTTTCTGAACTAACAATTAGCTCAAGTTTGAAGATTCTTGCAAAAAAAATGTATTGCATGGGATTTTGGAGGTAACTAAGATTTCATTTTGTATGTTAGTTGTAACTATTTCTATTTTATGAGTATTTTCTTATTGGTTAAACCAAAAACCAAACTCTGAAGGACCAAAAATTGAAAATCTAAAATCGATAAGAAAATATCTTCTTTGTTGGTTATTGGTTTTATGTAGTTATAAACAAAAAATCAAAAAACTGAACTAATAACACATAAAATCGAACCGAACCGACCGATGCACACACCTATAATACAAAATTTTTGTATGATTACTCATTTGATAAATTTTTCATGGATTATAATGCATTATTCATGCTTTACAAATGTTTATGAACGGACATTGCAAGATGCATAGGAATGTTAAATGGATTTTGGGTTGCTATGGATTCCCCAATTACTTTATTTTGGTTTTAAAAATTTTATATGCACTTAAAATATTTGTGAAATTGCCCTTGAATAAAAAAAATTATCATATAGTTAGGCTATTCTTGAATCCTTGCATTGCGTAGATGGTCAAGGAAACATGGATTAGGTTTTGGTTGGATTCAAATGATTTTTGAAAGGAGTTGGTGGCCATGGTTTGAGTTTAAATGGTTTTGATTTATATTGGAAACCATGTAGTCAATTTTGACTAATGATTTGTGCATGTCTATGTTGGGCTCTAGGTAGCATTGGGATGAATAAGGTTTTAGGTGTGGGAGAGCCAAGCATCCCAAGTGTACGCCATTTGTGATACATATTAGAGTAGAGAAATATGTTTGTTGGTGTAAGGGGATTGAGGTTGGTGGTTAATATAGGATTCTCTTTTAGTCGTGGAATTCAAGGGAAGGTCGGGTCGCATATTCTAGTGGTCGCATATTCTAGTGATACTCTTCCATCACAGTTGAGAGAGTACTCTACTTGTGTTGCATGCATTTTTATAGTACTTATTCCTAAAGTTTGCATTTGTTATTCACCATGTTCCTAAGATATGAGCCTCGACCTTATGTTACGTTACTCATGGTATATGTGGTTTTGTTTCTTTTGGTGTCTAGTATTACGGACAACTTTTTGGTATAGTTTGGTTGGTATGATTCGCCATTATAGTCGAGGTTGTTGATGTAAGTTATTTCCTACCTATGGTTCAGAGTCTTGTTTCGGGCGTCTCTGTCTTGCCTTGAGAGGAATGGATAACTTTTATAATTTACTTTCTTATATGACTCTTCTTGTGCTAGGGTGATAGTGGTTTTATAAAGTAGGGTGATGTGTTGAAATGAAGAATGTAGGAGTCTCTAAGTAGGGGAGAGTCTAGTGTGACTACTAATATTTGAGGTTTTGGGATGTAAGGTAAGGTTGTTGTCATGGGAAATAGTTAGGAAAGGAATGGGTGATGAAAACCTGATAAGGGTTGTAAAGGGGGCTAGATCTGTTGATTGATAGATCATACAACAGGTATATAAGTCGTAGTCTTTAATGTTGTTATTGGAAGACATACCAATAGTTGTGTTGGGTACTTAAGAGGTTTGGTATGGCATGGTCTTATGAATTGTCTTCAAAACATAATGGTTGCATGGTTTTTATAGGTTAGGTGTTTTGGTTATAATGATTGCATATGGTTTGTCCATATTCTTTACTCACGGTTCCCATGTTATAATAGTCATGAAATTGAAGTAGTATTTTAGGATAGAGGTAAGGAGTAGAACCCGGCTGCCAAAGTTAACCCTTTTTAACTTGGTTAGACCTAAGGACCCATAGTGATGCATCTGGGTAAACTGTATTTTTAATTGGATTTTCTCTTTTACGTAAGTTCCATTCATCCAGTATTCTATGTGTTGGGATAAGGTATGAGCGGTCCTTGGTTGGTTGGTTCATTTTTTATGGCATTGGTATCTCAAATCCCTTATTCCTTAAGGGGGGTTCTGATGAGGATCTTAGAATAGTAAGTTCACTGATTGTGAACAAAGAGCATATGGCTTTGGTAAAGGTTCCATGGTGGAACTAAAGGTACGAGAAAGTCATTGGTATACGGTAGTGGACAGAGAGTCTAAGGACAAATGTTTGTTCTTTGTTTCGGAAACTCATTTGTAAGGTGTCTATTCTTTAAAACATCTTAGTTTCCTAACTTTGTCGAAGGTGAGGAATGGTTCCTTATGTATCTTTGTTTTCTATCCTAGTTAGAGGTCGGGATGGAGGTGTTGTTGAATAGATAATTTTTGGATTAGGTGATGATCTTCTTATCTTGTTTATGTCTTTGTGATCAATTTTTGTAGAGGGAAAGAATAATGGGTGATTTCGTGTTTATTCTTACCCTTACCCATCATTCAAGGATGAATAATCCTAGTGGGGGAGACTGAAACACCCCAAGTCTTGGACCCTTAAAAACTTTTAAAGGTTTTGTACTAACTAGGCTTGGTACGACTCAAGGATACTACTCATACCTTTTGGATACAGATTAGGAGTTGCGTTGAGGGTTCACCGTACCATAGTCAGTGTCTCTAGCTTTGCTACTGCCTTAGATACGCCTCTTCTTGGTATGAGTCATATACAGTAATACAAGAGGTGTAAGGCCTAATCATATATTCCCTAAGGTGTTGTCTTGTGGAGTCTGCCGTAGATATGGTTTGCGGGTACAATCAGGGGTGTCACTCGTACCATTAAGGAATAACTAGGCAGGTGTGAGTCATAAAGAAACTAATAGGTAGGGTTTTGGTATGGTATTGGGTACGAGTTGGGGTACCACTCGTACCCTAGGATATATATGGTATGGGGGAGTCATACCACTGGACGTGACTTCTTTTTTAAATTTTAAGCCAAGTTGTTTGGACATTTCCTACTTCTAAAACCTTTTTTCTCACAATTTATATCCCTTGGTGGCCTTTCATAAATCTTGTTAAAGGGTTAAAACACTTCAAATACTCTCACAAACTTACTCTTGAATATTTAAGGATCAGATTTCTTTATGTGCTCTTCAAAGGGCTCAAAGTTCGAGATTTCTTTCGTGAATCTTCCTGTATAAGGCATGTATCCTTCCCTCATTGTTAGTTCTAACAAAAGGCATATGTACTGTATTTTAAACATTGATTTATGAATCATGAATGGTTGTTGTCGGAGTATATGTAAGGGGTCTTGATGCATATGGTTTGGTATTGGTTTTAAACTATATTTTTACATGATTTGGTAATGGTTTTCATATGTGGTTATTGGTTTGTTATGGTTTAACAAATGGGCCTTGAGTAACCCTAATTATGGAGGTTCATGCATTGCAATTGGTCTTGGTGAAGGTAAGCCATCAACATGTTTGATAAAATGCCTCAAAGAATGTTTTTACTCTATTGCTGAACTTTTATTGGGACTCTTTCATAGTTTGGTTTGCTAATGGTACTCTAAATGGTTTGGGATTTTTTTGCATGGTTTAAATGGTTTAAATGACATAAATACTTTAAATTCTTGGCATGGTCAAAAATGGTTTGGAATGGTTTAAAGGACAAAGGTTTTTGTGATCATGGTTAGTCTATTTTGAAAACCTTAAGAGATACATGGAAATCCCTCAAGTGAATGCATTAATGGAATTGGTTTAAATAGTTTTAAAAGGTAAAAGACTGAATAGTTTATGCTTATAGGGAACATGGAAGTCCCCCAAGTGGTATAATATAATAAATGAAAGGGCACTTGAAAGACCCTTAAACCTATATATGGTTGGCTATGAATAATACTTACAAGTAAGGATTGATATGATGATACAAATATTAATAGCCTTGGTTAATATCTGGATAATAGTTTTTTATTTTGTTTTAATTGGGAAATAATGGTGGGATGTGTAGCAGAGCCATGGAAAGTGTAGGTCCCCGAGGGACCAAAACTGGAAACTCATATTTATCGATATGAGTTTTGGACATGGTGACCGTGTGCTTGATGTCATACTTTTTTTTAGGGGATGTACTAGTCATCTAAGTTTTTCTTCCCTGATTGTATGGCTACATGCATTGGGGCTCTTTTAGTAGGGGAAGCTGAACCCATATAGCTTGTGGGTGGTTGAGGACAGCAAAGATACACAGTGTAGGTAAAGGTTTGAAAGGAATTCTTAACTCGGTTCCCTTTCACAACATGGTTATGTAAATATGTATGGTTGTATGTATTATGGATGGGTTTACATAGATTTATAAATGGCATTATTTTATTCTTATCCTTAGTGCGTGCTAGTGTTCACCCATTAACCAGCCTTTGGGTAGTTGTCTACCCACTCTATGCATGGACCGGCTATTCAACTTCTCCTACTTAGTTATCAGATTGAGGGATGGATGATGTTGGATTGAAATGGTGAGCTTCCATAGTTTTTAAGGTATTTATTTCATGTCATGGTTTACTTTACATATTTCTTATCTTTCATAGACTTTGGTTTTTGGCTATGGTCGGGAGTATATCCTGACTAGGTACTCTTTGGTTTGTCTAGAGCCTCTGTATGGACAACTGTGGACTTGGGTATTGTATGGATTGTTTATGCCAGATATATACATATATTGGATCATTATCTTGGTTTTGACTTATGGTTTCCGCAATAGTTTGGTTGGACATTTGGTGGTTCTACTTGATTGTGCTGGTCTCAGTTTTAGACCTATCCTAAAGTCTCCACATGGTTGGATATGCTATCTTGTTATATGTTCGGATAACAGCCAACTCAAGGAATGCATTTTGTGGTTGGGTTGGGTAATGAGTCAAGTCAAGTTGGCATCAGAGATTTAGGTTTTGGTGTAATAGGGTGTCCACAAATCTGTGTAGCGTAGAGTCTTGCTTATTTGGGTGTCGTGAACCACACTTATAATTGGGAGATACTAGGAATTTAGGTTGTTTCACTTTCCTGGTTATTCTACTTCCGGGCTATGAAGTCTAAGGTCTTGAACTCTTCTTTGAATCTTCATTGGTTAACTTTTTTGATCATGCCTTCACAACGATCTAAAATTTATGGAACCTCGCCTATCCTACTCGAAGACAACAAGGATATGTCAAGTCCAGCTCATGAGGCACAGACTCGGCCAAGGGATGCAGCTTCTAGTTTTTCCCATGGAGTCCTACTGGTCTCTACTAATCCTATTCGAAAGATGGAACTCATTTTTGTGATCTCAAGAAAGGGTTACTAATGTTGAGATCCAACATTCTGTTGATTTATTGACCAAGATATTGGTACGGGGACGAATGAGGTGAGGATGGAAAGGGCATGACAAGGAATCATAGTTTCCTGAATAAAAGAGAGTGTCCCATAAGGGTTTCCATTTGGGAAAATAGGATGTTGATTACTACTTCTTTAGCTACTGCACTATGGAGCACTACATTGGGATTTGGTATTGGACCGGATCGTCTAAATGTTCTTATTATTCATTTAGATTCAGAGGAATCGATAGATGCCGACATTGGTATGTTGAAAACTTCTTTCTTTGTAGTGTGTATAATTTACTTGGTTTGGGGTCCTCTATATTTTGTGGCCCTATTAATGGTTGTGTATTCTGTATGTGGTCCTAAAGTTATTTTAGACTCTTTTTTTTGTTTTTACCCCGGTAAGTGACTCTTTTGTTGCCAAAAGAGTCTATGGGAGAGGGGGGCATCTGTTAGTAATAAAGGAGTCATAGTGGATTTATTTGACTCAGATGTGGTGGATTTCGATGTCATGTAGTGGATGGATTTGGTTTACTTATGCTTTCTTCTTGGTGAGTCAGTTTTGTACTAGGATAATGGTTTCATTCCTGAGCTAATAAAGGAAAGGGTATATTATATCTTAGAACGAGGAGGTTGATCTGCAACAGGTGTCTTTATTATTTAGTCTGAATTAAAGAATCTAACTCAGAAGGTCTTTCTTTTATCTATTTTCTCCCCCACTCCTCAAATTTTATTTGTTTAAGAATAAAGATTTGGGTTTCCCCCATTTGGGGAATGTAACAAAAAATTACTCTTTTTATTTTTCTTGCTTTTTTGGATATTTGATGTAACACCCAACATTTTTTGTAGCTTAATTTCATCCCTAGAATGCCAAAGATTAGCTTCAACAATTAATAACGTTTATTTCATATGGGGTTTTCTGGATTTAGACCTTCCTTTGTGTGGTTAATCGAATAAGTTTTCCATCAATACCAAATTCGCCTAAATTTGATGTGGCGTTGAGAAGTTATGGCATTTTAGTGTTGAAAGTGTGTCGTTCAAGCAACCACCGCGTCGCGGTTATGACTAAATTCATTATTGTCAATTTCTAGTAGCTCACCACGATTCCATTGCATTAGTGTGAGTATAGCACAAAGAGGTCCATCGTGTCGCGGTGGAATACAAAAAGAAAATTGTCAATTTCCAGTAACTCACCGCGATCCCATCACATCGCGATGAGTATAGTGATGGCGGGATCACAGCGTTCCGGTGAAGGCATATTTTCCATGTCCTTGATCAATAATTTAAATGCATGTTTTATGACCTTTATCTTAGTGCATGAAATGCTTCTTGGGTGAAACATGTTCCTCGAAATCACTTAGAGCCAAGTTGAGCTAAGATCTATTAATTGGTCCAATGTTTGATGATCAATGCTATAAGGGTCAACTTTGAAAGTGTATAAATCCTGATGTATGTAGAATTTTTGAGATTAAGATGCACCAAATCATAGATAATTGAGTTAGCTATCCAACATACCAATTTCGATAAAATTCGATACCCGAGTAAAAAGTTATCACATTTTTTGTATGAAGCAGTAGCTTACCGCGATTACACTGTGTTGCGGTGGCCCTTCAAATGGAAATACGGGTTTTGAATTTTTGTTTTAATTTATGGAGGGTCAATGGGATCTTTTCCCACCTTAACTCAGGTCATAAAAATAGAGAATTTAGGGTAATAGTGTCTTTTAATTTATTGAGGGGCAATGGGGTCTTTTAGTTTAGCTCCAAGTAAGTGATGATTCCAAGGTCTCATACCCCAGAACTACGTGCCACCGTAGGATTGAGATTAATGGCCCTGTGGGTGAGATAGTGATCACTAAAGTTAAGGTTTTATTCTTATGCCAAGGGTAGAACAGCTCCCTCTAACGTGGGCAAGACATTGGATTCTATGTCAGCTCACATGATTTATGTCGGTTAGAAGAAACTCCTAAAGATGTCCCCTACTCTTGAAATAGTTTTAGTGATTTAAAGTATTGAGATAAAGAGTTTGTTATACAAAATGAGTTTCAGATTTCATCTAGCTTACAAGTTTTGAGAATAAGAAGAGAATACAGATTATTGAAGCAAGTGAAATGACTCACGCGATTTATACTATATGTTCCATTATTCATGATTTACGAGATTTATATTACAGATTTTTATTCAAGCTATGTGAGTCATTTTTATTGGCATACATGATTTTCTAAAGAATAATAAGATTGTTTATGTAAATGCATACACTCTCATATAGTTAGTGCATCCTCAAATTACTGATCCATGTATATGTCTATATGCTACATAGTCTCATAATGTAAGTGCTAGTTAAAGCACATATACCAGATTTAGTCAGTTTGCAGCTTCCGGTCAGCAGGTGATGAGTCCTTTTGATTCAAGGGCTTGAGTTAGTTATACAATTTTAGAAGTATTGTATTTTCTTTATTCGGTCCTATTGAGTTGGGGTAGTTGAAAGTCATGACCCAGCTACCTATAGTTAGTACTAGTAGAGTCTTTATAGACGCTCAGCAGTGTAAATGTATTTTATTTTATTTTTATTTGTAAAAGCAAATTTGTAATTTTGTAAACTCAGATTTGTATTGATCAAGTTTAGAAAAGTTTTATGTTTTCGTTGATCTTGTCCAGTTTTATGTATTTTCTTTAGTTACCTGTAAGTGTGCCAGTAGAAGAGTTAGCTTGGGATCACTTGTGACCCTAAGCATCGTCTGACGTCTCTGGACCTATTTTAGGGCGTTACAAACTTGGTATCAAAGCACAGTGTTCAAGTGTCCTAGGGTGTTTGTGAAGCCGTGTCTAGTAGAGTCTTGCGGAACGGTACAAAGTTGTTTGTACTTTTCTTCTAAAGGCTACAAGGAATTTAGGAAATATTTCCATTCTTTTAAATTTTAGATCGTGCCATAAAAATGTCCTTTAAAAAGCTTATGCAGATTTTTATCTTACTCTATTCGGGCCATATCTGCCTTACTTCCAAGGTATCATGAATTGTCAAGCTTAAATCTTCATAGATAGTCATGGGATTATATGAGGGATAGAAAGTATCCCATTAATGCTTTTGAGTTTCGAGGATTGAAAATCTTTATCATGCTTGTAGAAATCAGGCACTAAGCCCAAGTCATATGTGCTTTCAGAATCCTCCTTAGAATCCATAATGATGGTCTATACTTCTTTATATATGTACTGTTCTTTAGGTAACATGATCGTCAATTTCCAAATTTTTTCCCATGATAATGCTCTCAGACTTGCTAGCAAGAAGTTTCAAAAGTCTCATACAGTGACTTAAGAGGAGCCTTCCATTGTATTATAAGCCCCTCAATTTTAAAGTTGTGTCCTCATTCTTATAATTCATTCAGTTCAGAAAGAGCAAGATGTTTATTCTTAGATCATTGAATATTGTGTGTCAAGTTTCTATCTCTTGTAATATGTAATTTTGTTATCATTGTGTTGTTGAAAAGTCAAAGTCTAGTGAAACTGTGAGGGGCTCTTTCGATTCAAAAGCATAGTTTCTTTGTTTTTCATCTCATTTTCTCATTTAAAACACAAAATCAAAGTTTAGTGAAGCCATGTGAGGCCTATTTCGATTCACTAGCAACTTATTGTTCATCTTGTTGTTCTTGTGTTATTTGGAAGTGTGGGTTTAGAGGTGTAGTGACAAGAAGGATGGTAAGGGCAATGTATTGAATATATATATATATACATATATATATATATATGTATAGCTGAATTTTTGCACATGATTGGGTTAGCACTGAAGTGATATGTTCTTGTTTGTTAGTTAGTGAAAGGTAAAGATGGAGTTATTAGTTAAGGAGAATCGTTGTTTGGTTGAAGTATGAAAAGTCATTGATGATAACTTTTTTGTTATAAAAGTATAGGTTATTGCTGAAAATACTTGGTGGTTGAGTGTTGTTCCCTTGAGGTTATAGAAAAGAGTTCAGCCAAAATTTATAGAGCTATATGAAAGTACATTAGGTGTGAAGATAGGCAAATAGTAATGATATGAAGAAGGAGGACGTGTCAACGGATTGTGAATAAGATAGGCCATACAATGATGATCGATTATTGTTTTATGGGGGTTCTAGTGGACTAATGTTTCTTCATATCTTATTTTATAACTTCCAAGTGAGAATAGTATGTGAGTTTGGGTTGTAAATCATGTTTAGCACTACATATTAAGTATGAACAATGGATGGTCGCCAAGGTGGATGTAATAAGTTTCGTCGTTAGTGATGCTAGTTGAATGGAAGTTATTTAGTAGGCTTGAAGAGTGTATGCAAGCGCTTAAGTATAGTTATTCATAATTAAGTATGACGTTGCAAGTATGATATAGAGGTGTACCAAGGTGAGATGGGGCTTCATTATTTTCAAAATTTATTAAGGATTATGTGGTTAGTAGTACCTTTGAATTGATAGATATGAATGAGGCTACGTGGTATATGATATCCTTGTCGGATAACTTATAGGTTACAAGTTGATGATGTTGTAAGTTAGAAATGTGATATTAGCAGAGTATAAAGGAAGTTAGTATGGTTTAGCAAAGGTTTAGAGGTTTCCATGTTAAGTGATAGAATCTAGGTTGGCAAGTGCTTAAGTTGTTACATGATGACTTATGGGGCTATAGAAATCTAAGAGCTAAATCTTAGAAAGAGTTATTCGCATTGGGTGTTATACATGATGACGCAGTCCTTCAGAATATATTTAGTTTTATGTGCATTCATTATATCCTAGACTCTAGAGTAAAGTGATTACAGTTTAGATTAGAAGCTTATATAGTGGTTCACAGACTTGTAGTGATGGCTTAAAGCTAAGGAGGTGATGATAGAATGAGTAACCAAGCCAGACTCTCAAATTTTAGTAGTGATGCTAGAATGTTACGGAACATGAGAAAGTAAAATTGACGCAAAGTCATTGAAACATGCCATGGTAAGTTGAGGCTTTATGTGTTTATTTTTGAAGATTGTTATATGTTTGTTTTATGTAATTCTATGAGTTTGGAGGAATATTAAGGTGAAGTTTTGTTTATGACTTTGTTTGTTTAGAATAGTTTATGAGTGTCTTCCTAAGAACTAAATATTGCATAGAAGTTGTTATTGATAGAGGTATTAGAGCATATGAGAAAGATGCTCTTATGAGCATTTATTTAGAGGTGCATATGGGGCTATGAAGATAGGCTTAAATGTGGTGTTCATATAAATACGAAGAGATGTATTGTGCCTTAGGGAATGTCTAGTACTAAGTGGATTGTAGTTGTTAGAGTGATAATGAGAATTATTCTTAAGATAAGAAGCTATGAAGAAAATAGATATGTGTGAATTCATGATTCAAAATGGTACTGTGTTATGGTGTTATGTGTGATACCTTGTGATTTCTAGTTCGTCTTGATAATGATGAAAGAGTTTAGTTTAGTTAGACTCTGGTAGATGGATTTGCTGATACTTTGTGAGAATTGTAAGCTGAGTCAGTGAGTATGGTGTTTAAGGGGAAAGTTTATTTGAATGGGTATTTTAGAAGTGTGGATAAGTATTAAAGTGAGAAGTTTTATTGCTTGAGACCTAGTACTTCTGTCATGACTTATGATTCACAAGTCTATATTTCATGCTTATATTTGAGGCAATGTTGTAATTCCTTATTCTGAGGTTTTATTCAGATCATGCCCAGAGTCCTTTACACCCTAATAGCCTTAGAAATTCTTTGATAGGTGTTGAAGAAATACCCAATTTGGGTGTGAGTATTCAGCATGATTCAGTCAGGGCATCCAGAAATCCAGTTTAGCAGTCAAACAGACAGATATCTATCATTTCTATTATATCTTCCGATTTGGTCTTGTCTCACTACCTTAAATTTCTTGAGTATGGACATACCAAAAGATACTTTGTTCACATCCGAGTAAATTGCAAAATTCAGCTTTGTACATGCATCATGCATTAGTTTCAGATTCAGATATTGAGTCATGGTTTAGTCTATAAGTATCCTGTATATCATCTTAGTTTGTTTCCTAGTATTTCGACCAAATCAATATCATTCGTGGACGAACGATCCCAAGGAGGAGGTGTTATAATACCCCAAGTTTTCATGTCCTAAATCTCTTATAACTTCTCCATTAACTCAAATCCAGCCGAAGATGATAGTCTACCTTCATTAAGTTCTTTTCAAGTCTCAGATTCATCCATATAGCTATTTTTAAGTAAGTTCATGCACTCACAGATCAATTCAGTAGCTCACTATGTTGAGATTCAGTCATAAAGTTTATTTTCGTTGTGCATGATAACTTATAGACTGATAATGAATAACATTGATATCATATGGATTTTTCTATCTTTAGACCTTCCTTTGTGTGGTTAATCGAATAAAATTTCGATCGATACCAAATTTGCCCAAATCCGATGCTCGGTTGAGAAGTTATGGTATTTTAGTGTTGACAGTGTGCCATTCAAACAACCACCAAGTCGCAGTGAAGGGTGAGTTCATAATTGTCAAATTTACAGTAGCTCACTGTGATTCCATAGCATTGATGTGAGTAAAGTCCCAAGAGGTGCACCACATCGCTGTGGAATGTAATAAGACAATTGTAAATAATCAGTAACTCACCATGATTCCATAGCATCATGATTAGTATAGAGATGGTGGGATCACCGCATCGCGGCGAAGGCATATTTTACATGTCCTTGATCCATTATTGGAATGCATGTTTCATGACCTTTATCTTAATGTATGAAATGCTTCTTGGGTGAAACATCTTCCTAGAAATCAGTTAGAGTCAAGAGCTAAGAGGCCTTAATTGGCCCGATGTTTGATGATCGATTCTACAATGTTCAACTCTTAAAGTGTATAACTCTTGATGTTGGTAGAATTTTTCAGCTTAAGACCCACCAAATCGTAGATAATTGAGTTAGCTTTCCAACGATACCAATTTCGTCAAAATACGATACACGAATCAAACATTATGATATTTTTTGTATGAGGAAGTAGCTTACCGCAATTACACCGCATCGCAGTGGCCCTTCAAACAGGAATACGGGTTCCAAATTTTTGTTTTAATTTATGGAGGGGCAATAGGGTCTTTTTCCACCTCAACCTAGGTCGTAAAAATAGAGGATGGAGGGTGATATTGAACAAATTACACTCCCTTTTCATCAAATTCTCTCAACTAGAAACTCTAAGTGTCATCAACCAAATTCCAGAATCTCCTGAAGTTTATCATTAATTCTCCAAATTGAGTCAAGATTCCAAGTTAATAGTGCAAGAACTCCAAGAACACTCATTCAAGAGTACAACTATCATCTCATAAGCAAGTTGTCCATCCAAGTTTATCATCCAAGGTATATGGAGTTTCAACAAGGACAGTCCTTTCGTCCTTGCGCCCAAAATTTATTTTAGATTATAAATTACTGATTTTTTTAATTATTTTCATGAAATTCAAGTTGGGGTTTTTACCCATTGTTGTTAATTACATGCTTATAAGGTTTTCAATAATTTAGAAGTGGAATTTCATGAGTAATTTCAAATATTTATGCAAGTAATGTGATTTTCTAGATTTTCCAAGTGAGTTTAAGCATTATGTTGTGATTCTTGATTTGTATATTTTGACATTGTTGAAGCATTTTCAAGAAGCATTTTGAGTATGATGTTTTGCTATGATATTACATAAGTATGTTTATATTTTCATGCTTCTTACTGAAATTTTCAGATTTTGAGTTGATCCATCAATATTTACATTATCAAGCATGGATCTTTTGGTGTTTTAACATGAGCTTGATAAATGGGTCATTAACCCTTACTTAAAGATTGTTATTTTGAGAATGTTGAAAGCTTTTAAAGATAATTATTGAGCATGAAGTTGAATATGATTATTGATGCATTAAAGTTATATATTTTTAATCTTAAGTATTAGTAATGAGCTTATAAGGAAAACTGTGATCTCAATGTCTTGTTGACAATTTTGATATGTGCTTTCAAAGAAAATATTGATCTTCTAATTCCAAGCAAAGATAGGAGTCCACATTGCTTATGATTTAAAGCAAAGATGAGTACAATTAGTCTTTATTGTAGACCCTTATATTATTCTAAGGTGGATTTCCTAAAAGTGCTGAGCATAAGTATGGGAGTAGCATTTAGCACCAATTTGGGTATGATTCTGAGGTCTCATACCGCAGAACTATGTGCCACCGTAGGATTGTTATTAATGGGACTGAGGCTGAGATAGTGATCACTAAAGTTAAGATTCTATTCCAATGGGACGTGTCTAACAACTCTCCCCAACGTGGAAAACATATTGGACTCCTTGTCAGCTCACACGGTTTATGTCGGTTAGAAGAAACTCTCAAAGATGTCACCCACTCTTGAAACAGTTTTAGTGATTTAAAGTATTGAGATAAAGAGTTTATATACAAAATGAGCTTTAGATTTAATCTATCTTACAGGTTTTCACAATAAGAGGAGAATATAGATTTTTCAAACAAGTGAAATGACTCACGTGATTTATACTATATGTTCCATTATTCATGATTTACGAGATTTATATTTCAGATATTTATTCAAGCTATGTGAGTCATTTATGTTGGCTTGCATGATTTTAAAAAGACTAATAAGATTATTATGTAAATGAATACACCACCATATATTCAGTACATCCTCAAAGTACTGATGCACATAAATGTATATGTGCTACATTGTCTCATAATGTAGGTGCGAGTTGTAGCGCATATACCACATTTAGTCATTTCGCAACTTCCAGTCAACAGGTGATGAGTCCTTTTGATTCAAGGGCTTGAGTTAGTTATATATTTTGAGAAGTGTTGTATTTTCTTTATTCGATCGTATTGAGTTTGGATAGTTAGGAGTCATGACTCGGTTACCTATAGTCCGTACTAGTAGAAACTTCATAGGAAAGTCAACAGTGTTAATGTATTTAATTTTAGTTTTGTTTGTAAAAGCAGAGTTGTAATTTTTTAAACTCAGATTTGTATTGATCAAGTTCAGAAAAGTTTTATGTTTCCGTTGATTATGTCCAGTTTTATGTATTTTCTTCAGTTGCCTATAAGTATGCCAGTAAAAGGGTTAGCTTAGGATCACTTGTGATCCTAAGCATCGTGTGACGTCTCTGGACCCGTTTTGGGGCGTTACATTTGACTACCACCATATTTGAATAATAATCATTCTATCCTATAATATGTGTCAAATTAATATTTGTAATTATATAAAAACGGGATTGTTTTCCAATGATTACAAAATCACAAAAATATGAGAATGGGTTGGCAGGCTACTACCTAGAGTCGCTGCAGTGGTAAAGTCCGATGGTTCTACTTCCTTTTTTTTACTATTTCTAGGTCTTTTCTCACACTATGCCAACCTTTAAAACTATTACGGTTTCTAACTCTCATATTCCAGGGTTTTTAAGGTCTAAAATGATTATATCACAATTCAAGCCATTGTAAACTTAACTAATTACTAAAGTAAATTAGTTCAAACACATTTTTGAATTCCTTTTCTGTCAAGCATCACAGTATATGTAATTTCTAACTCCAAAGGCAAAGAACCTATGTAGGTTGTAAAGATCTGGATTAAACCCATTAAATAGTTCAAATCATGGGTAGATAAGGCATACCTCATGTCATAAAATGAAGATACGCCTAGAGATCATCTCGATCCTCAAACTATTTAGGTCTCTTGGCCACACATCATACAAATCACATTACACAATGAATGTCTATAGTAAGCTTCTATATTTAAGGAGTTTTAAAACCCATTGACTTAATAATTGTATAATTGATAGAAAAGTACCTACAAAAGCAGTATACAATGCATTCTACTATATCACATCAAAATACTTAAGTCACCAGTACCTAATTACAATACCAAGCTGATTTCACAACATAAGAATTTAGCACCTACACTTCTTACTGACTTCTGTTGGTCTTCAAACTTTATTCCAACATCTCAAATTTTAGTGAGATACCAATTGAGACCAAATAGTCGTAGTTTTTATGTTTTAGATACAAATTAGAATTTACTAGATAAAAATTAGACTCACTCGACGAGAAAACACTGAGATAGCTTGATAGGGGAAAATAAAGAGAGATAGATTCCTATATACCCTATATCCTCCTATGGATTTATTATTCACATAACAATCTACAAGAATCTACTTTGTAATTGGTCTCACACTAAGAGAAGTTTAACTTAGGAACTAGTCATATCTTATCATGTCTTAACCCATGAATGGTATGTTCACCTACCTAACACCTACCTTATATAGGACTACCCTTATTACCCTAATATTTATTTAACGTGGAACACAAAATTTTTTTTATTACAAAACATATTTGATTTCAGTTGGCTCATACATTATGTATTCAATATATTTGATACATAAAATTAATGTCTATAGCAATCAACAGTGAATCCCCAGAAACAAGCCTAAATCTGTATAAGGGCACTAGATAAGGAATTCCATGACATAGTATTTACGTAGTATAGAGAGGGCAGGGGCTCCTGCTTAGTGATCGTCATCACTTTTATAGAAACCCCACCTAACCTAAGCCATTACTAACCCCAAGTTATGAATTCATTAACAACCTTCATTATATAAACCAATAACATTAATAACAAATCAGAAGACAACATCGCATTAAATAAAGTTCTGATTTCTAACCCCAAGTTATGAATTCATTAACAACCCACTTTTAACATCTCTATGACGTAACTACTATTAAATATTTTGGTATATCTTTATAACTGACTACTTACTCTAACTTACACATGTATACCCTTTACTAACTCAATATATAGGTTTGTACAACTCTTAACTCACTCGAGACCATATCTTCTCAACAATAAACTATTTCATCAAATTACAAGGTTTACTATCAAAAAATATTAGAATTTATTGACCCTACAGGAAATAAAAATACCATAAAATATACTAACAAAAATATACACTTAGATAATATGATGCACCCTACCACTAGGTTGTCTTTCAACTGTCCCACTAATTTACGTCAAATCATATTTGTTCTAGAACTTTCTTAGATTTTCTTTAAGTCGTACTTCCTATTTACAATTCATTAAACTTCCTTGATTCAATGCATAACTACACAAGTCTTCAATATCACTTTCTATCACAAACTTTCTTAATACTAATTCCTATCTTTTATGCACTTAACTCGCACTATGCTATTAACTATAATATTCACACAGTTGATTAAGATTCTCGCAAGGTTAAACCAATCCCACATCTCAAGTATCACATCTTTGTGGTGTAATAATGATTCACTAAAATATTAAAGCATAACTAGATTATAACACTTCTATCATTCCAAACATTATGTCTAAAGGCCTAAAGCATAAGAACGCCTAACATTACATTCAACATTATGAGAATATAGCATAATTGTAATTGCAATTATAACTAAACCATGACCTACCTTGTTGAAAATCCCTGATGGTATTGATAAGAGAGAGTTGTTCCATGATTGCTATGTATCTCCCCTTATCACGTTCCAATCAGTTGTACCTAACCACCCTCATAAAGTTTGGCCTTTGAATTATCATAAATATAGTTGTAAAGTTTATTCTAGATATTTTTTAGGGTAGAAGGCAATAGGGGAAGGTTGAAACAAAATATGGTTTTATGAAATCCTAGGATAGCTTTGTTCATTTCTACTACAATAGTTATTATACCACTACAATGGTACTGGTGCATAAGTTAACCTAATGCCACAGAGGTAGGCCATAATCGAGTCCTGTTCTCTTTTTACCCCTCATTTTATCTTATAGATTTAATCTATCTCAATTCCTATTTGAGCATATTATTTACCACAAATTAGTTTTGAGGCATTTTCACCTATCTCATAATTTGGGATCATTACAAAACAAGTTAATCATCTAAAACAAGTGACATATTTTTATGAATTGATTAATTTTATAAGCTTTAGGGTACTTTGGTGTTTCCAATGATTTACCAAAGGTCAGGGTACCATCAGTTGAAGTTTGCGGTATTGGAAAATGCTAATCTGACCTTTAGGACTCGGTATTTTCATTATGACTTCTTTGTTATGTAATTTGGCTTGATTAATACCCAAGTGGAATATAAAGAATTAATCAATGGAGTTTTTTATCCTTATTTTAATTCCTTCATAATTATGTTCATTAATGATATCGTTGTATATTCTAAGAGAGAGAAAGATCATGTTAAGCATTTAAAGACTATGCATGAGTGATTGAATGGTGAGAGACTGTTTTATTTGTTCTCAAAGTGTGAGTTTTGTCTTAGTTTATTGGCACTCTTGGGCTTTATAGCCTTAAAAAATGGTATTATGATCGATCCAGCCAAGGTGGAAAAGGTTTGAGATTGGTCATGGCCTACTTCATCAACTGAGATTTAGAGGTTATAAATTTGGTTACCTATTACAAATAGTGTAAGCTGGGGTTTTTCTTTTATTAGATCTCCTTTATCTATATAGATTAAAAATGGTGATTTTAGTGTTCCAAAAATTATTAGGCAAATTTTTAAATGCTTAAGACTTTATTTACTTCAGCAACTACCATGACCTTACTTGTACACTGTAAGGATTTCACTATATAACATTCTGCAAAATGTTCAGGTCTTGGTAAAGTGTTGATGCAAAAGAAGAAGTTTATATACTCTGCTTTGAGGTGTTGAATACTCTCAAGAAAAAATATCCCACTAATGACTTGGAATTGGGAGCATTAGCTTCGTTTTAAAGAGTTAGAGTCTTTAATTTTATGGGTTTATTATGAGCTACTCATCAATTATTGAAACCTTCAAATCTTATTCTTCTAAAAGAATTGGAATTTAAGGCAGAATTGGTGGTTAGAGATGTTAAACCATAATGAGGTTATTGTTTGGTATTACCCAAGAAAGGCTAATATTCTGGAAATGGCCTAAGTTAGAAGATAGTTAATATAGGTAACATTTATTTGGTGATTGTGAAGAAGAAACCTTTGTCATGGGATATCTAAAGTATGGACAATAGATTTTTATGTCTTGATATTTCTAAGCCAGGTAAAGCGTTTGCTTCTGTGGAGTCACAATATTTATTATTGGAGCCGATTAAGGATAAATAATTTGAGGTTGGTAAATTGTGTATCATTTAGCATAATTATTAAAAGGGAAAGCTAAAGAGTTATTCTTTACTAGAAGGGTATTTCAAGGATTAAGGGTCAGATTTTTATCCCTAAACCTGGTGACTTAACTAGATTGATCATTGAGAAGGCTCATAGTTCAGGGTACTTAATTTATTTGAGTGTCGCTAATGTGTATCAAGTTTTAAAGAAGCATTATTGGTGGTATAGGATAAAGAGGGACATCATGGATTTTGATGATAAATTATTAATCTCTCAGCAAGTGAAGTGCGAGCAACTGAGACTAAGTGATATGAATAAAAAGATGACAATAGCTAAGTGTAATACCCCGAGATCTGATCGCGAGACGTCACACGATGCTTATGACCCCGAAGGACCACAAGCTAATCCTTTACTGATATCTCTACCTGTGCACTATATAATATTTAAAATAAATATAGAAACTAGCCATAAGGTTCAACACATCTAGGAATACACAAAACTAAAAACTGAGTACTAATACATTCGTTGAAAAACCTCTAAACTATCTGAACTATGGAGTTGATGGGATAGGTCCCCAACTAACTCCGTCTACTGAAAATATAAATAAAGTCTAATGCAATAATAGTAAACTAAGATTTATCCTCACAAGAAGAGGACTCACAGCTACGACTACTGCAACTGACTGGGACTGAACTACTGAGAAAACTCTGGGTCTCGTGCCTCTGAACCTATGGTGACAAATAAAACACCATAGTGCAAATGTGTCAGTAAAGAAATATACCGAGTATGTAGATGAAGTAGGTTAAATACAAGGGCTCATGCATGCATGATATCTAAACTGAATAATCATGAAAATGCCGCACGAGAACACGTAGACATACATGAATGCATAGACCATAGTCATAATCATCACAACTTTAAAGACTGAAAATTGAATAGTACCATACTGCAGATTGAACTCACTATTGACACTGAGATACTGAGACACTGACTTATCTAATACTGATGACTGAGAAACTAGATGTAGTTACATCAATGACCAAATTCTGAAATTACTGCTCTTGACTAACAAGATTAAAGATCAACCTCCCTAATGGATGATTAAGGAAGATATTATCAATGGTAAGGAAATGATCATATATGAATCTGACAACATGAATACTCAATAGAATCTGAGACTGTGATCAAGCCTGTCTGGCGGCATATCTCTCAATATGATATCACCTAACTGTATATGAGACCAAGCCTATCGGATGGATGGTACATGAATTAATGGAACTATCTGAGTTCCTCATAGAGATAGATGATTGTATCTGACGGTCCTGATTTCTAAGGATTGATACTGAGGCTGAAACTAAATTTTAAAATAAAGCTAAAACTGTAGAAAGTAGTTACTTAATCGACATGCCCTACCTACAACAAGTGGGTTCCAACGTGTAACTTCAGCTGGAAGGGTGTGAATACCATACCATCGGTAAAGTCCACTCTTTGGTCAATCCTCTCAGGCGGATGACCCTTACCAGAAAGTCGACCTAAGGAAATATAATAGTTAATTACTCTCTCTTTGGAGGTGAAAGCCTTTTCCTGATAGTGACTCCTGTATCCTGTACTGGGTACGTAGTTCTGGAGGTCAGGGATTGCTACTAACAACTTTGACCTCTCTCTCTCTGAATGGAGGAGCCACCAACCCTTTCATTGCTCGGTGCTAGTTTATACTCCTAACTTTAAGACTCTGACTAAATTATTAACTGAACACAATTGAACTCAATCTAATACTGATCATGTTTATCAAAAGATCTGACTTAGCTATGTTGAGATCACTTTGTTTCATATCTGATGGAAATGGTATTGAATCACGATATCTAACTGATGATACAGAGCTTGAATAGATTATTCGGTGTCTATCGAGATTAGAATTAAACACTTGCATACAATTAGATATGAGCTGAGTATATAGTTGAGGCTAGATTACTAGCGATACTGAGATTACAGAGATTAATGAGATTACTAAGATTTCTGAGCTTTCTTACGTTCTGCAATTGTCTAAGGATACAGAGTTCTATAGTTCACTGAGTTCTGAGAATCATAGCTCTACGAAATTATCATAAAACTGACATAGGCTCTAGACAACGGCTACATTATCGGGTATAAATACCCCCAGGACCCGATAACATAAAATAAAGCATAATCATTCCTCGATCATCACAACCATTTATTTATCATCATTTTCACAATCATTCATTCATCATCACAGTTATTAATTCATCATCATTATCATTAAAGCATCTCTTTGAGTATTTAGAAAACATAACATACCTTCACCTTTACAATCATTAAGGCATCGCGTCAAGCATTTAGGAAATATTAACATATACTAGCATAGAAAAACATGCAACTAGCTTATACTTCCTTCAACAAGGTCTTACCTCAAGTACTTCACACCTAAATCAGTCTTAACATATATTTGAACATCACATGATATGGGGTAAACTTCATACTATCATGTCTCAACTTACTTACTAACCACTTGGCATGTATTAAAATCTTAGCATATATCAGAGCGTACATACTTGGGGAATTTACTACTATCACATCTTAACTTGCTCACTAAAGTCCTTCAACAAACACTATACATGCACGGGTTCACACTTATTTCGGGATTTCCTACCATCATGGAATAATTCATTCACTTAGGCATTTTATCAAACACTAGGCATGCATAGACTTGTTCATACTTTGGGGTTTTCAAATCAACATACTATAGTGACCCTTATTCTTTACCTAAGATTTTTATCAAACTTATGGGAAACATGCTTTGCTTATTAAACCATTTCTACACCCAAGTGACATAGACACATCACATAGGAAACCACTTTAAGAGGGCTCATCATGAACATCATATAAATTCCAAATACTAGGGTCAAAGATCATAAATCTTGTAAACAAACATGAATCAAAACTCAACAATGGCTACAATATCAATTTCAACTCACATGAATCATTAACAACTCATAAACATAAAATTTTTTAGTTTTAGAAAAGGGTACTTGAGCTTCTTAGATGAAAGGGACCCAAGAATCAACATCTACATACCTGGGGAAACTCTTTCTTGAAGGCCTTTAGAGAGACTTCTTGTTTTCTCTTGACTCTCTGTCGATTTTTCTTGGTTTTTGGTTAGAGAAGAAGAGAGGGTTTCAATTTTTAAAACCCTAGTTTTTGGGTGGAAGAAGAGAAAATGCGACCAAATCCCGTATAAGGAAGTATATATAGGGGTTGGGAAAAGCCCTTTTTTGCCCTTGGAATTAAACTAAAAATTCCCGATTTTACATGCTGGCGCGATGTTCCATAATCGCGCCAGCTCACTAGAATTTGGACAATTAAAAAACTAAATAACGGCGCGATGCGGTGGAAATAGCATTGCTACCTTGGTTGTGAACTAAAACTATACCATACCGCGGTGGAATCGTGGAGTTTCACTAAAATTTGACAATTACCATTTTGGCTGGCTCCGCGATGCACTAAGGTGCCAGGTGGCATATTGTCTCACTAAAATAGCTCTAACTCTTCATCCGAGTGCTTGATTTGGGCAAATTTTGTATCGATCGAAAGCTTATTCGATGCTCTAAATAGAAAAAATATAAATTAGGAAAATTCCATACGATTCAAAGTATTTCATACTTAGGAAGATATTTCTAAAACTTTTAGACTTTGAGTTTTGCTTTACTGAATACGCTCTAAGGCTCAAACTGAAAGATGACTTTGCGGGGTATTACACTAAGTGAATACGAAAGAATATTATTTTGTAATTCATGGTTTTTTGTCTTAAATTTTGGAAAATTTTATTACATTTGGGTAATTAGGGACAGGTTGACCAAACTAGGTTATTACATACTGATGAAGACTAACTACAATGCTAAAAGGTTTGATAAGACTTACATTGAGAGATATTTTTGTTCTATGGTATGTCTATTTTTATTATTTTAGGTAGAAGTACTCAATTTACATCACACTACTGGAGTTCAATGCAACGAGAGTTGTTCCACTAAATTAGAGATGAGAATAGTTATTCATCCGTAGATAGATGGTCTGTCTAAATAAACTATTTCTGTCGGGAAGAGTATGCTTCGAGCTAGCATGATTGAATTTAGTGGTAAGTAGGACCATTTTACCCTTTGATGGAATTCACACATAATAACATGCACTATTTTAGCATCCAGATAGTACCATTTAAGGCTTTGCAGAAGAAGAAGTGTAGGTACTTAGTCGGTTGGTTTGAGTTATTTCAAGTTAGGTCATGGGGTATATATTTTTATTGAGGCATTTTAGGGATAATGTAAAATTGATATTAGACTTGCTTTTGACAACAACCATAGGCAAAGGAGTTATGTGGATCAAATAGTTTTTAACATAAATTTCATGGATGATGAGCTGGTTCTATTAGAGGTACCACCCATGAAAGGTGTAATGAGGTTTGGGAAGAAGGCAAAACATAGCCTATTATTTATTATCCCATTTGAGATTTTCATCGTATTAAAAATATAGCCTCTAAATTATATTTAACTCCAAGTTTTTCAGTAGTGGACTATTCTTTCTAAGTCTTAATGTTAAATAAATGTCATCCTGACAGTTCTCATCAGATATAATAAGACTATGTGTATTTGGACTAGAAATTTACATTTGAGGTAGAGACTTTGGATATTTAAGATTGGGAGATTCAGAAGTTGTGGTCTAAGAAAATAAATTTAGTTAAGGTTCAATTAAAGAATCACTCAATTTATGAGGCCACTTGGGAGAAAGTGTCAGACATGCAAAATAGATATCTTTATTGTTTCGACAGTTTATGTACCTTTCTTATCCTTAAATTTGATGATGAACATATATATATCAGTAGTGGATGATGAAACAAACCCCATTGTATTATTTTTTTACTTTTCACATATGTTTATCATTTTACCCCTCACTATAGTTGTTTTATGGTAAATGTTATATGTCGGTGTAGGTAGCTTGGTTCTTGAGATGGCTGGTTGAGTATTGCATGAGTTTTTATTTTACAATATTTTTTGGAGTTGGTTAATTGAATTTGGTCAATATTTAAGGATTTTGAGGTCAGCTGAGACTACCGTCATTTTTGTTAGCTCCAAAATTTCATATTTTGGTTAGTAGGATCTTTGGTTTGGTTCAAAAGGCATTCAAATATATTTTATGTAATTGGTTGGAAATTTGAAAGTTCAATGCTTAAGTTTGATCGACATTCGCTGAAAATGACGTCATTTGGTTTTTTATGATTCTATTTAGCCAAAATTAATATTTATTGGGTAAAATAATTGAATTGTGTTCAAGGAGTTTTGGGTGAGTTATGAGGATTGGTTTCAAGTTTGGGATGTTTCCTCGTACATTTGGTTTTGTGCCTGTGTGTGATTGGTCATACTTGTGGAGGGTGAGGGACAAGGACCCCTTCCCTTCTGAGGTAATTCTATGCAACCACGATGTTGCACCTACAATCTTTGACATCTCCACTAATATGAGAATTTTCTGCATCCGTGAAGGTCTCCCACTTAAGTGTAGTCTGTAGCGAAAGTCTTGTTGGTTGCACCTACACTCTGCACACATGGAAAGATTAAGGCAGGTGTAGGATATCTTTTTTGATCTTAGGAACTCAATTTTGGGAAATTCAAGAGGTGATTATTTATATCCTTTACTATTTGCACTTATTCCCTAATGATTTATGCATGGTTTCATATTTAATTATTTGGTTTTCAATTTCAAAATATAGAGATTTTTGTAAGTAATTTTATTTTTATTTTTAGGAATTAGATTTTAATAACGCTTTCAATGAAATTCCAAGAATGTTTTTCTTAAGATCCACAACTTTTTTTCAAAGAGTAATTTCTTTTCTTCCTTAATTGAGCAATTTGTTTTAGGCAATCTTGATTTAATCCATTTCTTTCAGTATAAACACCATCAAGACTAAGTTACACTTTATAGTTTACCTTTAGAGTAAATGTGAATTTCATTCCCAAAATATGAGAAGAACTTCTTACTCATATTCTTCCTCATCCTCTTTATCCAAAGATGGTCTCATATAATTTCCTAATATATAGTAGTTTTTCTCCTTTTTAGGTTAGACATGAAATCAGGTGTTCCTTGATTTTCACCTCCCATAGACATGGCATTCGATATTAATGTCTTCCACTCCTAATAAAGTTATTTGTGGAAAAAAGATTAGCTTGTTGTTAATTCCTTTTCATGAATTTCTAGAGACTCATCGAGATTTGTTCTTTCAGAATCACTGTCAGGACCAAATTGTTTGTGTAACTATGCCAGAAGTAAATTGTAAACTATAAAAAACTTTTATGTAGGCAACTCCTTGCTCAAGGTAGTCAAAAACCATCATCATCCTTGTGAAGGACTTTTCAAATATGTTTCACTAAACTCAAGTCAAACTAGATATAAGCTTATATCTACCATTGTAACACCTAAAGAACTATTCTCAATAGTTCTACATCAATCCTCAGAATCCTCAATGACCTTACTCGAGGCAATTCTCTTTCCACTAAACAACACAAAAACTATTATGATTTATAAAATTAATCAAGATCACATGTTGTAACTACATCCAACAAACTAGTTCTTACTAACTAAAGAACAATACTGATAACTTTATAATAATGAGTCCTTTGTTATAGCAAAAATATTTTCTTTGAGACTCTTTCGTTTAGAATTAGTAACACTTAGAAGGCTCTATATTTGGATTTGTTAAAGATCCAAAGATGTGATAACCTATTTCTTTTTTAAGACTAAGACAACACTTTTTAGTTGTTCAATCAAAGTAAGATCCGGTACAATTCTATCCAAGAATTCAATCTTAATTTGATTTGATATTTTTCTTGTGGATGTGCACTTGGACTTCTCACTCTCCTTATTTGAAATTAATTCCATGCATAACTTTATGGTAACTTATCATGCATAAATCTCTAGTTCCTTGTTGAATTAAATTCTTTTTTACAGCAACTTTTTCAAGGATTCCTCTAACATATATAAATTGACACAATCTTCTATCTTTGAAAGTCTCTTTCTCTGCATAAATAAACGGGTGGTTTGATGAGTTCCTAAGGTAATATTACTTATATATTCACTTCTTCTATATCAGGTTCTTGGTGCTTCTTTCATTAGTCTTCAAATAAAGAATAGTTTATCAATCATTAATATTTGACATGATATTGAGTACTGATCTAGAGATCATGGTGCTTTATTGTCGTCAATTCGGTCCATTCCTTCAATATTCATCCATTTTGGGAATTCCATAATCAATTCTTTTACAAAGGTTCCATACCTATGAATTGCTAATGCAACACAATTTTGGTCTTGAGGTGCAATCTGCATTAAGAAATTTTCATTTCCTTTTTATTGTTTGGAAACTTTGAGTCAATAAATCCATGTCTTCTTTCCCACGATTTAAATTTGGATGGCTTAAAGGACTTGGTTCATATCTATTTTTGGTGGGTATTCTTCTGATTCTAGATCTTCCTCATTGCATAGGGCTTTAAGTTACTTGTGATTTCATCAATAGCTTTTGTCCCTCGACCTGTTGCCCCCATAATTTTATTATACTTGCTTAACTAATAATCAGGTACCCTATCAAAAAGTTTTTTAATTGTTCAGCCTAAAGAAATAAACTCAGCATTAAAGTTCAATTCATTGGTGATGTTAGTGAATTTCTTGAATATCTTTGGAGGGGATACTCTTTCATTTAACTCCAATAGCTCATATTGCCTACTTAACAACGTAACATTAGACTTTCGGCCAGACATAGTTCTTCATGGGTTTTTCATAAGGTATCAATACTTCCTTAGTTATTTTGTATTAGGAGATTCTACTATATTTATCTGGTTAAAGACCAAAATAAGATTTTTTTTTTACTTTAGCATTCTTTTGGATTGCATTGATAAATTCATCCTCGTTGTTTTCTCTTACTTTGGTAGAGCCTTCTTTCCTTTATAATATATATTCTTGGAGGTTGTTTGTTCTTGCAAGACAATATCCCATGGTTTTTGTGGTTTCTCCAACTCTGAAATTTTCCATCCTTACAAGTTACATCCTAGAAATCATTGGAAGATGGTGACCTCATAATTGATTGACCACCATGCACTCGCAGAGGTGAAGCAATCTCACGAAATTTGAAGGTGTTCGCCTTTCGAAAGAACCTAATCTATTCTTAGTTATCATATTAAATTGTCATCTTTGATTAGGAAAATCAGATTCCTTAGAAACCATGTAAGAAGTAAATACACAGTAAATAAATTAATAAAATATGTTTTACGTGGAAAAACTATTTTTTCAAGAAGAAAATCCATGAGCTACCAAAAAGGGTTTCCTATCACATTACAACTAAATTTATGTTATAGTTTTGGGTTCTGAGTCGATAACTAAGAGATGACCGCTATAGAATCCATCCCTCTACAATTCTCCCTAATTGTATCTCACTTCTTCCAAGCATCTATCCAGTCAAGAAAATCCTTACAGCAAAAAATAATATTTCATAAAAAAATTTGTTCAATATTCTAAATTTCGAATCCAAGTTTTGCATGGTTCTTCTTCACGTGTTGGCGGTTGTTTTACTCCTATTTCTATACCTTCTTTCATGCAACCAAAATAGTTATACTTTTTTTATTTCATTATTAGGTTAGTCATAATCCTAATTCCTCAAGTAATCTGTCAACAAACCTATAATCTGCTTCCTCGATCAATATTCTTCGTCTAACCTACTATGAAGAACTTTGTTCGATCACACCTCACAATTTACTCTTGATGCAATATCTTGTAGTCCATATGATAATGAAATTGCTCTTTAACAATTTTATATCACAATCACTATGGATCCTTAAATATTAATAATTTATTTTGTGTGTTAGTACATAGTTCTTTAGTTCATGTTTCCTCTAGCTAATTTATATCTAATTCATGGCTCTTAGCTCAACATATGTCATATTTCAATACAAATACTACCACTACAAGATTGAAATTATATATCAAGTTGTTCATATCATGATTCTTCTATCTCCAAGAAACATACGCAATAATTTGCCTTTCTTTCAAAGTACGCAATCAAATCAAAATCAAGAGGCGTCTTAACACAACATGAAACCATCCAAACTTTTAAGGTACATTAATATTAATGAACTACCTAATATTTTTATCTTTTCTTGAACATGCTACTCATAAGTGTAGGACCTAGAATAGATTTGATTTTGTGCTGATTTAATAAATAGTGTTTCTATTGTAGAAAACCCCTTTACAAATCTTTTGTAATAATTGAGAAAACACAAAAATTCCAGTCTTGATCAACATCATAAGCCTTGGCAGTTTATTTTCTGCCATTAGCTTTAGAGGTTATACTCTAATTTTTTCACTAGACATTAGGTGGTGTAGGAGAACTTTGGCATTGTATTTCATACCCCATAAGTGTTAACAAAGTTATTCAGAGAATTTTCTAACTTCTAGAGTATACAAAAATATCATCGATTAACAAAATAATAAATATGCGTGGGAATGACTTAATCAATATGTTCATGAAGTCCATAGTGTAACTGATGTAATAGGTAATTTATGTTGAAGAATTTAACTTAAGAAGTTTTCTCTAATTTCCAAAAGTCAATATTGGGTGAATTTACATTTTTAATCACTCGATGCAATAAGAGGTAGTCAACTTTCAAATAGATTATTTCAACAAGAAAATTGTTAAGTAAAGTACAAGAAGTAAATAGAGATAGGGAATTTGTTTACTTGTTTAGATTACTGATGCGGTTCCTATTCTAGTCTCCTTTAATTATAATGATTTCCTTTAAAAGTTCTTGAAGGTCTTATGAGTACATAGTTGTTGGTCAGTGATGACACCCAAGCAACACCTCCTTTTAGATGATGGTACGGTCGTTGTCAAGACATAGTAATCCAACAACGATTAGGGTCGAATTTCAAGGAAACACGAGATTTGACAAATCGTAATGGTTACAGTCTATAGGAATAATATGAAAGTAAATGTGGGGATATATTTGTAGTAGTCTCAAACACAAAAGAGTATTAACTGGGTTAAACGTAAGTGAAAACTCAAATTTTGTTCCCCCTGGCATCTCAAGTCATTAGGTTTTTATTCGTTGTTGAACCAAATCAATACCTTTCATGTAGAACCGCTAAGTTATGTACCTCCTATAGTCTATTGGACGAGCAGTAGGATTTTACCCTTTACCTATTGAATCTCAGAGTGTCTCACTACTAATGCTTACACTGGTCCCTATTACCTATCACCCTTTGAGTCTCAAGTTATTTGATGAAGGCTAATAATTATTTGCATATACCGTTGTGCTTCAACGGATCGATATTAATTCTCAAAATTATTGTTGTCTTTATCTTTTCCTAGTTACTATCCCTTTGTTAGAGCAAGTAGTAATATCTAGGTTGGATCCTAATGTGTGCACCCATTAAGAAATCAATCATATCGAAGATAAAGAAATGTATGCCATGAGTATTAGTTCCAGTCAATAATCGCTTTTCTCCTTCTTCGTCAATTTACCAAGGTTACACAACCATAACTATGGGTTTTACCAAATCATGATTGAGAAGAAATAAATAACATTCATGTTGGAAAGCAAAGATGAAATCATAATGATAAGATGAAAGAAAATCCAAAACCGTAAACTAAAGAATCAATCAAAGTAAATACAATGGAATTCAAAGATCATAAATGGATCTTGAAATCCAAATATGTTTATAAGTGTTAAAAATGTCGACCCTCTATTAAAAAGTACAAAAGGGTTATTTATAGTAAAAGAGAAAACCCTAAAAACTAATGCCGAATAAAATAGGAGAAAACCGGATAAATGGCTGCATGCTTCCTGTAACGATGGTTTTATCCTCGCCCCTGGTTGTACCTTCGGTCTGCTCTAGGCACAGGTACCGGAATGGAAAATTCCTACAAGTTAGCTCTGGAGATTTTGGAATTTTTTGTACTAGATTTGTCTATCTGCGGTCCATAAGTCAACATGTGGTCTGTAGGCTAACTTAGTAGGTATCGAGAGTCAGTTTTTCAGCTCTACTTTGAATCTCGAACATGCATTGATCACGATAATTCTGAAAAACATTCCAATAATCCATAATAAATCTAAAATTTTCCAAAAGTACCTTTTTCACCATTTTCACAAACTTATCTTTCAAATCATGGTTTCCTACAAAACATACCCAAAATGGATTATAACTAACAAAAAAGTCTCAGAAACTTGCATATTTTTTTCATTTTAAGCATTGAAAGTTCTATATTTCTATAGCACATCAACACCCTCAACTTAGAATTTTTGCATGTCCTCAGACAAAATGAAACTTTATTAAAAGAATCTAAGATGTTAAGGAAGTAAGTCATTACAATTAGTTCAAATAAGAACATTCCCTCCAATATCTCTTTTTTGAACCAACTGTTTACACATGTGAAGCACAACCGTAGGACATAAAGGAATCAAGGTATGACAACTACTTTAGCAATAGGAAACCACTCACATGTGTAAATTATATTCCTCGAAACAAGCACATAGCTAGCAATATGATTTGAGTGCCCTCATGACAAGAATATCCTACTCACTCATATAAAATCATGCATGTCAATGTAGGGGCGGGGAAGGTACACTCACACTTAACAACGAAGTTTCAGTCAATGCATGTCAAATAGCATAGGCTTACCCTTATTTTCCTTACCTTAGAATTCAGATAGTCACATTAGGATAATTATTGGACTTTTCTCAGCTTGTAATGTAGGCCTAGGGTTTGGTATGATAGATATGGACATTTAAATTGACTAAGCCTACTTGGTACTACACTTACTTTGGGGTCTCACATACTATCCAATTTTCTTTTTGTTTCACCCTTATTTATCCATTTTATTATTTTATTGCACATTCAGGTTGGATGTGGTTTTTTAATTTTTTTTCACTTGTTCATAATTTTTCTTTTTTTTTCTACCAGACCCAGCCCTGCTAACTTTTTCTTGTAATTTAGACTTCTTCCTAACATTTTTACACTTTGCACCCCTATGATAGCCGCCCTCAACTTAAGTTTTTTGCCTGTGTTGAGGTCCATAATGTCTAAGTAAGACTAGGGCGGTATAGCAAGAAAAATAATCTATAAGACTCAAAATAAGGATCCAGGGATACAATTCTCACATAGAAGGTCATTTAGGCTACTAAAATTATAAAAGGCCTATGATACTTTCCTAACCAACTATCCCTCAACCTAAGCAAGACTAACCAGGCAAATTTTGAATTGAACATATGAAGAGAACTAGGTAGCGTCTCCCACGCACCTAGTACAGAGTCAATATCACCAACTACTAACTATTCAGTTCATGCAATTGTTAGCAAATAGATATCATGTTCCTAATTATAATGCCACTAAGAGATCCATAGAGTTCACATATATATACATCAACACAGTTTTAAATCATAAATTTTTGAAGGGTTATCAAAAATTAGTAAAAATCTAACTATTGGCTCAATACTCATAATCTACTAGATACACAAAACATTACAATATAATAAAACACAATATGACATATAATTACCCTAGATATGTCGGTTCTACAATCATACCGGTTCGATAGGAAAAGAAGCATGGCAATAAAAATATGTGGCGCTATAAAATGCACACCCCAACTAAAAACTGTGAACTATCCTTAATGTACTAAATAAAACAAAATATAGGGAAGTGAGAACATACCTAGGATGTACTAAGCGCCCAAGTCAGGAGTCTCCTCATAAGGGGGCATAAAAGCTAGCGAATGCAGTAGTAGTGGCGCTGCACTACTGGATAATGGACCCGCTTCTATAGTATCATGCCTCGACCTATTTATGAATGGATACACCATATAAGCATGTCTGGCCTTTCTAATGTCCACCTTCTTTATCATAATACGATCCTACTAACTGTGCAAGTGAACTCTCTTGGTTCTAACTATTGGGACCTTATCATCATACTCCGTAAAGAAGTCAAAATATCTCAACGCACACAAAGGTGTTATCTGGACTACAGAGGGCATCATAAAAGGAGTAGTTGTGACACGACTCTCTACAAGAAAGCGTACCTCTGCTCATATGATATCAAAATCCTCCCTTATCTAAATTAAATTTAACATTACTATTTTTGTATATCAGAATGTAACTACTCTCTCTAATACATCAATCCTTATTTGAAAATTAACATACAGCTCTGATGGTGTAGATCACTAAGCATCTTCCCATTTAGCCTCGGTCTTCCCAAATCTAGTCTTACGCCTTGATCTCATATCCTCAAAGAGTGTAGATAACCCAGTCTCGACAACCTCTAATCGGGCGGCTATAGCTCTCAGTCTATCCACTAGTCTCTGGAAAAACTCACTAGCTACAGTAATCATGGCTATCATAAAAGCTGTAGTGGATAGATGATCAAGGTGTATAGCTGCACTAATCAGCTCTGAGGTCGAAGCCTAGGCTGAAGAAGTAGCATGTGTCCTCTCGCCCTGAATACTTAAATCCAGAGTATCTCTCAAATCCACTATCTCTATATCTATACCAACATCCGTATCATCTTTATGTTCTTCATCATGCTCTGTGAAAACTATCAGTCCCTCAGTTTGGTCCTTTGGTGCTAGTGCTTACTTTTTAGATCTCCTAAAAGTGCCAAAACATACTAGACCTTTTAGGTTCCTTGTCCATGCAGTAGGAGTGGCAGCTACCCTCTCATCACCATCTAGTAACTCGATCATGCCTACCTTATTGCATAGCCTATGGATCATATAGTAAAATAGAAGGTTAGTCAGCTCACCAAAGGCTCTATCGGGTAGCTCGTACTAGATGATGGAAGCAAAGTCATTGTCATAACCAACCATCAGTAGGAAACTAATTCAGTTCCTTCTGACACGACCTAATCAACATAAGCTAGAGTTTACCCCGATAACCCTACCTAATCAACACATCAATCACAAGGGTCGGGTGAATCCCTACCATATAAAAAAATAGAAGAAAACATAGTACAAGTCATAACTTCAACATGTCTAAATACTTCATTAGATTCATCAAACTCGCCAATGAACCCAAGTCCACAGTCATCCACAATGCCTTTATACAAACTCATGTTTACAAATGAATATGTTGGGTCAAGCCCCAAACAATAGCCAAGCCAAATCAAAATAAGACTAAGTGTAAAAATAGGATACTAAGAATGAATGCCTTCAAAAGTAAGGAAGCTCACCTCTCCAAAGTCAATGCACAAACTGCTTTGATCACCTAATCACTATGTATGAAGAGAAGATGATGCTTCGGCCACTATATCATGTGGGAACATAGCATTCAGAGATAGTTAGCAGTTGGGGCGCTAGCATGTAACTCAAGGATAAAGAAAATTAGCATCATTAATCCACAACAAGCCAATATATCATATTAAACCATATTCCTGACCTTATCCATACGTATAGGTATGTCATATGCCAAACAAGTAAATAAGTCTTAACAATATTCTCAAAGTACTCAAACATAAGACATAAAGTGAAGGACTCCAAACTTCTATACTTAGATTCAAACAATTCTGATTTGGTATTGGACTTCAACCACATTCCTATATTACATAGATGAAGGACTTTAACTATGTATACTCTCCTTATGTAAAGGAATCTAACCACATACATATCTATATAAGAAATGGACTCTAACTATGCACACATATTTATTTAGGCAAGGGACTCTAACATCATGTCATATTAGATAGTAGACTTTAACCCAAGCTATTTCATTTGGAGAGGCACTTCAACCTCAATAAATCTTATCGTGCAAGGGACTTTAACCACTAGTGATTACATTAGGCAAGGGACTATAGTCTCAAGCCTTTTCATTGGGCAAGGGACTCCAACCTCAAGCCATTGCAACAATCTCTAGTAGACATTGGGACTCCAACCCTTTGTCCATACATCATTATCCATTTAATTCACACTTAATGACTTTGACCCATTTAGACAATTCAATACTATATATGACCACATGGTCTTCATGGGAGCCTTCATTGCTCAACCATTTCAATAGGCCAATGCATTAAATTAATTTTTCATTCAATCCAATTTAGGGTCATCAAGACCTTTACAAACCACGTATCAGTGGTAATATTATACCATATTCCGACCACATTTTAATTCAACGCATAATTCAAGGTCATATTAATGTTTAGAGAGTTTAGTCCCTCAGTAACCATCAACCAACACGTTCATCAATTTTACAATTATGGATTGTAATACCTTAACAATATAATTTAACAACTATTCATACTTATTGGGTTATTTCCCGAGCTCAAAACATCACTAATATAAGACTGGATAATTTTCTTAGATATTTCCACAAATACCTGTGTGCATTCCTTTATCAAGGCCATTTTCATGGTAGAAATCATCAAGGTTACAGTTACCCAAGACCCACATTTTATACCATATACAACAAACGCCCTCAAGTAAAAATCATCATCAATAACATGTATAAACACAAGTATAAGAAAAAGTCAACATTATCGTATGTTTCAAATCCTAGGTGGTTTACCTTCCCACATCAAGCCATTATTTGAAAAAGTATGACGCAAGCAATATTGAATCATCAACCACAAAATCAATACTCTAGTGTCAATAGGAATTTCTTGAATACATCTATTGCCTAATACATAGGGCCTCTTAACCTTGTGGTAAAATGTAATCGGCTATCTACCTAGCCATCTCAAACCTCTAAACCCTATGCTGATTATCCTGTATAATATAATGATCTCGTGTAATCCTATCTCTGTTGTCAAAATCAACTATAGATATAGGTATAATGTAATCTGGACCAAATATGACTCTGCAGATAGGCTCATCTCTGACATCAACTTTGACCCCTCTGGCTAGTGTGTGATAAAGTTGTGGCTATTGTTCAAATCTAATAAAGCCTGAATAATGTCAAATAGGAAGGAATATGGTGGATTTGTAAGATGCATAAAACTTGCACACCATAACCAAGCTATAATAATGGAGTGTCCTATTCATCTACCTGTGCAGATTCCTGTCAAATGTTTCCCTCAATTGTGGTAACCTCTGCATCCCAGATAAGTCGATCCTATGATCCTCATTGATAAATTCTCTAGACCTACCTAGCTCTAAGACAAGGCGATTAAGATCATTTATATGTCACACCTCTTCCACATACCACCTTAGATATCCCTTCTTAGGAAGTGTATTTGGGGTATGTGCGGGTATGGTTGACTACTGTGCAGTATGGGATGCCTGTGTTATATAGTCCTCAGACTGAGGTAAATTTATCTACTGTGTATGAGTGGCAGTGCCATCCTCAATTTAGGATACCGCTGATAACTGCTCCTACTCAAACCCCTCAAAAGTATCCTAAGACCCCTCTTTAGACTAGTGTCATTTGCATCAACCCGTGGAGTCTACTTGCCTCTTTCTACTCATACTTATCCTCATCATCATATAGAGGATTATGTGGTTGTTATATCCTAGAAGACTTCATCCTCGGTCAGGCTACACCTGTTTGAGTAGCTTGGTAAGTTTGTCCTCGTGTAACTCTATGTGTTACTGCAACAACAACATCAACATAAAGTCATCTCAAATATTCCTCCACAAAATATCTAATCTTAGGAGACTCTACCTATCTCCCTAAATTACCAACTACTTTTTTTTTACTGCTTTAGATTCTATGAAGACCTAAAAAACTATTTGTTATCTTTCAACAAAAGTGGGCGATGGTAAAAGTTAAAGAAAAACTCTAAATTTTAAAATTTTAAAAATTTCCTTAGTGTTCACACCCCTATAACCTATTTAAAATCCAAACTAGTCGAATATATACACACTACCTATGAATCATGAATTTCAAAGCAAATAAGGCCCTACATTATGATTTTAGGATATTTCAAGGTTCCTCATACAAGAATGAGAATTTCTATATATTTAGCAATGTGCTACACATATCAACTTGTTTCTATAATAGATAAAATATTATATCAGCATTAGGATCCAAGAAAGTGACCTCTTCTATGAAAAATTGGAAGAGAATAATGAAGCACTCAAGCAAAACCAAGGTTGAAACTTGTTTCTAGCATGTTTGGAAAAATTGATAACTCAAACAAGTGTTAAATTTTCTATTTCTTAAGTGTGTTGCGTAATTATGTTTAATGTGGTAACTTTGAATTCAAACAGAAATTGAAGTTTTGAGGATTATAATGAATTAAAATGAGGGTTAGAATGTTTTTATATTGGTGGGGGCTGTAATAGGTCACATATAAATATTGGTTGGCCTAAAATTTTAATCAAAAAGTAGGTGAAAATTGTACCTAACCACGGCACCTACGCACGACCTGTACCTGTGGTAGGGTCCTGGGTGCAGATAAAACTTACCGCCCACAAGTGCTGGGTGCAGGTGCTGAGCCAAAAGTTTTGGCCTACTTTTTCACAGCTCGGACATGCCATATTGACATTTTTTAAGAAACTTATGGTCCCACAACCTATGTTTTTTATTCTTAAAGTAAAATTAGGTGCGAAAGTCCATAACTTATTATTTTTCATCATCAAAATCTCAACATTTCAATTTTATACTCAACTTACCTTGTGGGACGAGTGGCCATGTTAGGCTTATCACATAGTCCCCTTACCTAAGAATCGATGAACGTAGCAATGTTTACCGTATCCCATGTAAGGTCCACAAGATAAAAGCCAATAAAAAAATTACAAAAAAAACGTAAAAACAAAAATATAGTGGGTTTCCTCCCACTGAATGCTTTATTTAACGCTGTGGAATGACGTGATTATGTTGGTTAATCAGATGTCACAAACAAGACAATAGGTTTCCTCATACGTAGTGCTTTGTTTAACATCGCACCATGAATAAGGTAGCTTGACTACTAAGAATTCATTAATATACCCATATGAATATCTTCCAGGTTTATTAATAAATCAATCACCGACAATACTCTCATATGTCAGTTGGCATCTTCATTGGCTTTCGGATGTTGAATGTCATCTTCTCACCATTGACACATAATTTTTTCTTACCCTTCTCCATGTCAACCATCACTCTACCTATGGCTATCAATTGTCTTCTAAAAATAAAGGGCATGTTAGGGTCTACCTCACAGTCCAAGATAATAAAGTCAATCGGGAAAATAAATTTTCCACCATAATAATAAAATCACAAGATATTCCCACAGGATTCTTCACTATTCGGTCAACGATCAATAGCTGCATCAAATTTAAACACGAAGCTCAAGGTCTAAAAATAGTGAAAATGGCAAAATAAGGGTTTATTTAGCAGTGCTGGTGGATTAAGCAACTTGAGGGTCGCTAAAGGGCCAAGATTCTTAGGCTGGTTAGCTTAAGAGATCAAGTGTTGCTAAATTAAATGTCATTTATCCCTTAATAGCAAAGCGGCTACCATTTAATAGTACAATGGTCGCTTAAGTAGATGCACTAGATATCAACAAATATTTAGTTTGTGCAAGATACAATGCTCAAAATGGACCCGTAGGATTTTTTTAAGACCTCATTGAGAAAAACTATATATGCTAATAGGATATTTGTAACACCCCGAATCTGGTACCCAGAACGCTACACGGTGCTCATGACCCTGAAGAACCACAAGCCAACCCATGACCGATAACTGTACCTATACATTGCATAATATAATATGAAAATGCGAAAACATGCACTGAAAGGGCATAAGGTTCAATACTGAACATAACTAAAAAATATCACATCTGTGTGGGGTAATAGAATACCCAAAACAAAATTGAAAATACTGAAGTCTGAAAAATGAGAGTCTGCATCTAGTTTGAAAACCTCTAATGTCTGAATAAGGAGTTGATGGGATATGTACCCAACTATCTCAAACTAATAAATTAATAAATGAGATAATAGAGAAATATCATATCCTCAAAAGATGAGGACTCACTTCTACTTTGATTGCTGATACTTGAATCTACTGTAGATCTGGAACTCGTGTCTCTGAACCTGTGCTGTAATATAAAAAGAAAGCACCATAGCTCAAAAGCATAAGAATAATGGGATGTACTGAGTATACATGTAAGGTAGGATATATACACGGGTTTACATGCATAAATAGTAATAATAACTTACTAACTATCATGAGCTTGAGAATATATGTATAAGACATAACAACTGACACTAATACTGAAATAACATGATTACTAAATCTAAATATAACTGATAACATGAGTGACTATATCTGACAGTCCTGAATCTAATGGATCTATCTGAGTTCCTTACTGTATCTGAGTTGATTGTTTCTGACAGTTCTGAAATTAGAAGAACTATCTGAGTTCTATTACTGTGACTGGGTGACTGTATCTGACAGTTTTGATTCTGTAACATGATACTGTAGGAAGTACTTATCTAATCAACATATCCTTGATATGCAATTATGGCTGAGTTGGGGTCCAATCTGTAACCCTAACTGGAAGGGTGTCAATACCGTGCTATTGGTCAGGACAGGTTATGGATGACCCTCATCTGATAGTGTCCCCTGTATGAGATCGGTGGGGCCCTTATCTGACGGTTCTTCTCTATCTCATCAACCCTCATCGACAGTATTGGTGTCTCAACCTATGATGGCTACATAGTTCTAGAATGCAAGGATAACTGCTAAGAATCATACCCTCATCTAATAGTGTGTGTCCCCATCCTTGGGTTCACTCGGTGCGAATTTCTACTCCCATCTGAATAGACTCTGAACATGATTTACCGAAATAAATAGGGACTGAGTTACTGAATTCCATTGAGTAATGGAATACTATTGATATCTAACAACTGACTGAGTTAATGAGATCATGGAGATTTCCTGAGTCATAAGACTATCTAAAGTCTAAGGATTCATAGCTTGACTGGGAGTATCATGAAAACATGACATGGCGCTAGGTACACAACTAATGTTTTGGGTATGATTACCCCCACGACTCAATAGAAGGAAACTAACCAAGCATAACTTATTTGAACATGTAACTAACAACATAATCCATAATACATTTATAGAAGCATTTCATCAAAACATGTGATAGGCATAACTTGTACATACATGGGGATTTCATGATATCATGCTAGTTAGATACTTTTCATTTATCTATGCATTTAATAAAAAATATTGTTGGAATGGTACATGTAAACATCATTGTACGATAATTAAAAGCATAGTTTAATTCTAATTTCATCATTCAAGGGTTTAATCATAGGTTTGCATGAATCTATATCTATAATGATGTAACGTGGAGCAGAATTCAATTTCTCATTATACATATGAGCAAGAGTGCCCCAATCATGAAACTCATAAGAGAATCTATTAACTTGAATCTACAAAAGGGATACTTGGACTTCATAGAAGAATGTAGTCCATGAATGAACACTATGCATACCTTGGTTCGTGATTTCATGAAGATTGACCGAGGAAATTCTTGATTCTGAATCTTCTTGGAAAAGATCTAGGTTGTTCTTGAGAGGTTTTTGAGAGAAGATAGTGCATTTTGGGTGAAAAGTGGCTGAATCACCTGTTAAAGGGTTTAAATATGGGTGGGAAGTTGACCCTTTTAACCCTGGATGCGTCATGTAGTTTTAGTAAAATTTTCCTAAACTGAACCCATGGCGTGATGCGGTGCTACCGCATCGTGTCACTGTAATTTGACAATTGGGAAACTGAGGGATGGTGCAAAGCGGAGTATCGCGTTGCCCCTTCTTTTGCAAGCTGGAACTTTGGCACCACGCGTAGGAAATCGCTCTAAGACACTGGAAAAAGGACAATTCTGAATTTGGGCCCTAGCACGACACGCCATAATTGTGGACCACTACTGGAATTTTCCAAATTCCATTTCCTCTTGTGTCTCGGCGCGCCCCTGACTAATATGGTGCTGTTTTACGACGAGAACTTAAAATAGTTGTAAATTCAAACCCGGTTATCAGATTTGGGAGAATCTTATATCGATGGAAAGCTTATTGAATTTCCCACTTTACAAAAAGTGAAAATCTTTAAAATTCCTCATGAAATAACCAGCATTCAATTTAGAAGCTAATACTAGACATTTTTGAGATAAAATTAGCTAGGAAAATTATGGGGTATTGCAATATCTCCCCTTGAGAACGAATAAGACTGACTGACAGGGGAGCAAAGACAACTGGCGTACATACTGAACATGAATAACTAGAACATAATCTCATGACTGACATGACTGATAAGATGAACATATAATATGGAACATGCATATCTGATTCTTGTTTAACTGATTCATAAATGTATGATAGAGTGTTTTGAAGAACTAAGTTCTAAGAATAAGAATGCATATCTGATGTATAATTACATAAATAAACTTATACATGAGTGCATTAATGAATATTCTATGGTAGTTGGTACCAGGTTTATAATGGGAACATAAGCATGAAACTGCATACCAAGTGTGTGATGAACACTGAACATGAAACTGAGTAAGCTTAAGGAGAACTGTTACCTTGATATTGATCTGAGTTGGCGAAGAAGAGGTGACGACAGTTAGTATGTATGTCCACCTCTGCTTACCAAGTAGATCCCTTGACGGACTGATTTCTCCAAAGAACCTTAACTAGAGGGACTTCTTTGTTCCTCAATCTACGAGTTTGATAGTCTAAGATTTTGATTGGAATCTCTTTGTAAGAGAGAGTATTCTGAACATTAATGCTCTGAATAGGGACTAAAACTAATGGTTCACCTTTGCACTTCTTTATCAAAGAGACATGAAAGACTAGATGAACTGAGGCTAGATTTAAAGGTAAGTCAAGCTCATATGCTACCTTGCCAAAACAATTGAGAATCTTAAAGGGACTCATATATCTGGGACTGAGCTTTCCCTTCTTGCCGAATCTCTTCCCTCCCTTCATTGGAGAGATATTTAAATAGACATGATCACCAATCTCAAACTCAAGATCTTTTCTATGAATATCCACATAAAACTTTTGTTGGCTCTGAGCAGCCCGAAGTCTTTCTCTAATCAACTGGACTTTTTCTAAGGCGTTGAATACCAAGTTAGGACCTATGACTGAGGCCTTACTGACTTTGAACCAACCAATTAGAGATCTACATCTCCTACCATAGATAGCTTCAAATAGAGTCCTCTGAATACTGGAATGATAGTTATTATTGTATGCAAACTCAATCAAAGTCAAGTGGTCATCCCAAATCCCTTTGAAATCAATTGCACAGGCCCTTAGCATATATTCTAAAATCTCAATGGTCCTTTCTACTTGACGATCTTCTAGGAATGAAAGGCTTTACTAAGATAAAGTTGGGTACCAAGACCCTTTTGGAATGCTTTTCAAAAAATGAGAGATGAACTAGGTTCCTCTGTCTGAGATAATAGTTAATGGAACACTGTGTAATCTGACCAACTCCTTGATGTAGAGTTTGGCATAATCCTTGGTTGAATAAGAGGTATGAACTGGAAGAAAATAAGCTGATTTAGTCATTCTATCTACAATGACCCAAACTGAATCATGTTGATGATGAGTTTGAGGCAAACCCATCACGAAGTTCATGTTCACAACTTCCCACTTTCAAGTAGGAATACTGAACTCCTGCATAGACCCACTAGGCTTCTGATGCTTTATCTTAACCTGCTGATATATGGAGCACTTAGCCATAAACTCTGTAACATCTCTCTTCATCCCACTCCACCAATAGATCTTCCACACATTGCGGTACATCTTTGTGGCCCCTAGATGAATAGAGTAATGCACACCATGCGCTTTTGTAAGAATTTGCTACCCTATGAATAGAGTAACGCACACCTAACAATGAAGAACACCATCTCCCTCTTAAGAGAAAACCTATATTTTCTGATTCTTGATTGACTCTTTTAACTTAATAAGGCTTGGATCCCTATCTTTCTTTTCTTTCACCTCATAAACTAGAGATAATTCTAAACTACTCTAAACCTATATATCACCCTCATCTGTATCGACTAAGAGAACGCCTAGTCTTGTAAGATGATGGAATTCCTAAGCTAAATTTTTCTTATTATCCTCAACATGAGAAACACTACCCATAGACAGTCTACTGAGAGCGTCGACCAATACATTGGCCTTTCCCAGATGATAAAGGACACCCATGTTATATCTTTCAAGAGATCTAACCACCTTCTTTGACAAAGATTGAGATCTTTCTGGGAAAAGATATAATAAACATTCTTATGATCTGTGAAGACATCTACATGAAATCTGTAGAGATAATGCCTCCAAATCTTCAAGGTAAAGTACGGCTGCTAACTAGAGATCATGAGTAGGATAATTCTTCTTATGGGGATAAGATATCTGGAGGCGTAGGCTATGACCTTACCATGCTTCATGAGGATAAAACCCAAACTTACCCTAGATGCATGACAATACACTACAAAACCATCTGGACCATCTGGAAGAGTTAATACTAGAGCTGAGATGAGTCGAGTCTTCAACTCCTGAAAACTCTTCTCGCAAGGATCTGACCACTGAAACTTGACATTTTTCTAAGTCAATCTGGACATAGAGGATGCAATATAAGAAAAATCCTCAACAAACCATCTGTAATAGCCGAATAAACCTAAGAAACTCCTAATATCTGATGGAGAGATAAGTCTAGGGCAGTTTTTTACTTCTTTGATCTTTTGAGGATCAACTCTAATGCCATCATCGGAAATGATATGACCAAGAAATGCTACTGACCTTAGCCAAAACTAGCACTTACTGAATTTGGCGAATAACTGATGATCTCTAGGAGTCTAAAGCACTACTCTGAGATGGTCTGCATGATCGCGCTCACTACAGGAATAGAATAGAATATCATCTATGAAGACTATGATGAACATGACCAAGTACTGCTTGAACACATAGTTCATCAAGTTCATAAAAGCAGCTGGGCCGTTGGTAAGAGTAAATGACATTATTATAAATTTGAAGTGACCATACCGAGTTTGGAAAGCTATTTTTGGAATGTCACATTCCCTAACTGTTAGCTGACAATAGCCAGATCTGAGATCTATCTTAGAGAAATAACTGGCACCATAAATTTGGTCAAACAACTCATCGATTCTAGGAAGAGGATACTTATTCTTTATTGTAACCTTATTAAGTTGACAGTAGTCTATGCACATTCTAAGAGAATCATCTTTCTGGTGCAGGAATACGATTGGTGCACCCCATGGGGAAATGCTGGGCCTGATGAATCCTTTGTCTAGGATATCCTTCAACTATTTTTTAGTTCTTTGATTTCTTCTGGTGCCATTCTGTATGGAGGAATAGAATAGGTTGAATATCTTTAAAAAATCAACATCGAAGTCTATTTCCCTGTAGAGAGGAATTCCTAGAAGATCTTTGGGAAAGACATCTGAATATTCATTTCGTACTGGGACTAATTCAAGACTGGGAGTTTCAGAACTTGTGTCCTTAACTTTAAAAAAATGATAGACACATCCTTTAGATATTATTTTCCCTGACCGAAGGAAGGAAATAAGGTGACCTCTAAATACTAAAGTACTACCCTTCCACTTAAGGATGGGTTCATTCGGAGAATGAAACTGGACTATTCTATTTCTGCAGTCGACTGTGGCATAGATGGAATGAAGCCAATCTATGTCAATAATGACTTTAAAATCAGTTATCTCTAATTCGACTAAGTCTGCTAAAGTGAATTTCTAAAATATAATTACTAGACAGTTCCTGTATACCCACCGAGCTATGATGGTTTTACCCACTAGGGTAGAGAATGAAAAGAGCTCAGCTAGAATTTCTGGACTAATTCTAAAATTGCCTGCTATATAAGGAGTAATAAAAGAAAAGATGCTCCTGGATCTAGCAAAGCATAAACATGCGCATGAAAGATCTGTAATCTACCAGTAACTACATCAAGAGAATTTTTCTGATCTTGTTGGGACTGAAGAGCATAGAGACGATTTGGGTGTTACCTACTAGTAGCACTGGTGGTGGCACCTTCTTGATTCGGGCAACCGGACTGAGCTGAGGAACGGAGATGACCCTGATAACCTTACTAAGGACATTCTCTGACTCTATGGCCTGGCTTACCACAATCAAAATAGACATCCCTACCAGCTCTGCAAGCACCCTTGTGGTTCTTACAGTAAGTCTGACAAAGAGGATTAGTTCGGGCATTGCTAACACTGCTTTGAGACTTAGATCCAGGCACTATATCTCTGTTACCCTCTCTAAACTTAGGAACTAGAGCTCTGGCTGAAGAAGGGGCTGTAAGTGATGACTTAGGATATAACTGGGAACGGTTTCCTCCTTCTAATTTAGGGTGACCAAAGTAAAAAGTGGCTATCTTTTCTTTTTTATTCTCTTCTCCCTCTACTTAATCATTTTTACTCTATCTACTTAGCATGAGTCATAATCCTGGCTAATGTCATATTACTATTCAGCATGGTAGATCTACACCCATTTACTATGCTATTATTTACCCCTGAAGCAAACTTACTCATCTTGGCTCTGCTGTCTGCAACAACATGAGGGGCATATCTGGCTAATTGAGTAAACTTAAGATAATACTCTTTCACCATCATATTGCCCTGCCTGAGGTTGATGAATTTTAGCACCTTATCCTTTCTATGCTCTTAGGGAAAGAATTTATCTAAGAATTCAGTGACAAACTCCTCCCACTCTATAGGACCTACATCATCTGACCTCTTTGAGTTCTATTGTTTGACACAAGTATGAGCCATATCCTTCAATTAATATGCAGCTAGTGCAGCACTCTCAATAGTTGTCACCCCCATGATGTCTGTCACCTTCTGAACTTGATTAATGAATTCCTAAGGGTCCTCATCTACCTTAGACCTGAGAAAGGATGAAGCATTCATTTTCAGCGGAAATTGACTGAGCAAGAGTAGTGAATATGGCCCTGAACTCCGCATGATAACCATGATCTCCCTAAGGATCGTCGAGCTAAGGGGCTGACTAATTTTCATTTCTTTTTTTAGGAAGCATGTTCTGTAGAAGAAAGGGAGAAATGAATTAGACTGATAGATTTACTTGAGATTATGCGTACTGGCACAATATGAATATTGAAAGATGGAAAACTATTTCTAAAACATCTTATATCTTCTTGCACATAAATATGGCGCGCAACATACCCATGTACAAGACTCTACTAGATATGCCTTTCAAACTTCCTTGAACTCTATTAAACCTTAGGCTCTAATACCAAGTTTGTAATGCCACGAATCTGGTACCCAAAATGATTCACGGTGATCATGACCCTGAAGGACCACAAGAAAACCCATGACTGATATCTATACTTGTACACTACATAATATAACATGAAAATACGGAAACATGTACTAAAAGGCCATAACGTTCAATACAGAATATAGCTGAATAATGTCGCATCTAAGTGGGGTAATAAAATACCCAAAACAAAACTAAAAATACTAAAATTTGAAACATGAGAGTTTGAATCTTGTTTGAAAGCCTCTAATGTCTAAATAGTCTGAATATGGAGTTGATGGGACATGTCCCCAACAAACTCCAACTAATAAATTAATCAATAAGATAATAAAGAAATATTATGTCCTCAAAAGATGAGGACTCACTTCTACTCTGACTACTGAGGCTGGAATCTACTACTAATTTATAATTTGTATCTCTAAACCTATGGTGTAACATAAAAAGAAAGCACTACAGCACAAATGTGTTCGTACAATGGGATGTACTGAGTATACATGTGAGGTAGGCTATATGCAAGGGTTGACATGCATTAATAATAATAATAACTGACGAACTATCATGAGTATAAAAATATATGCATGAGACATAACAAATGACAATAATACTGAAATAACATAATTATTCAATCTAAATATAACTGATAACATGAGTGACTATATCTGATAATCCTGAATCTAATAGAACTATGTGAGTTCCTTACTGTAACTGAGTTGACTGTATCTGACAGTCTTGAACTATAAATAACCATCTGAGTTCTATTAATGAGATTGAGTGATTGTATCTAATAGTCTCGATTCTGTTACATGAAACTATAGGAAGTAGTTATCTAACCGATATGCTCCTGAACACCATTATGGCTGAGTCGGGGTCCTATTCTTAACCCTACTTAGAAGTGTGACAATACCATGCCACTGGTAAGGACAAGTTGTGGCTGACCCTCATCTGATAGTGTCCTCTATATGAGAATGGTGTGGCCCGTATCTGACAATGCTTATCTACCTCATAAACCCTCATCGACAGTGTTGATGTCTAAACCTATGATGGCTACATAGTTTTAAAATATAAGGATAATTGCTAAGCATCACACCCTTATCTGATAGTGTGTGTCCCTATCCTTGGGTTCACTTGGTGCTAATTTCTATACCCATCTGTGTCCCTATCCTTGGGTTCACTTGGTGCTAATTTCTATACCCATCTGAATAGACTCTAAACATAATTTATTGAAATGAACATGGGCTGAGTTATTGAATTCCATTGACTGATGGAATACTACTGATATCTGACAAGTGATTGAGATTGTGAGATCATGTAGATTTCATGAGTCATAATATTTTCTAAAGTCTAAGGATTCATAGCTTGACTGAGAGTGTCGTGAAAACATAACATAGCTCTAGGTACGCAACTAATGTTTCAGGTACGAGTACCCCCAACACTCGATTGAAGGAAACTGACCAAGCATAACTTACTTTAATATATAACTAACAACATAATCCATAATACATTTATAGAAGCATTTCATTAAAACATGTGATAGGCATAACTTGTACATACATGGGGATTTCATGATATCATGCTAGTTAGGCACTTTTCCTTCATCTAAGTATTTAATCAAACATATTATAGGCATGGTATATGTAAACATCATTGTATAGTAATTAAACATCATTGTTCAATTCTAATTTCATCATTCAAGGGTTTAATAATAATTTTGCATGAATCTTTATCTATAATAATGCAACCCACATAGAATTTATCACCCAACATATAGTAGAATTCAATATCTCATTATCCATATGACAAAGAGCAGCCCAATCATGAAATTCATAAGAGAATCCATAAACTTGAATTTAGAAAAGGGATTCTTGGGTTTCATAGATGAAAGGAGTCCATGAATGAACACTATGAATACCTTGGTTCATGATTTTGTGAAGATTGACGGATGAATTTCTTGATCCTGAATCTTCTATGAAAAGCCCTAGGTTGTTCTTGAGATGTTTTTGAGAGAAGAGAGTGTATTTTGAGTGAAAAGTGGTTGAATCATATGTTAAAAGGCTTAAATAGGGGTGGGAAGTTGACCTTTTTAACCATGGACGTGTCATGTAATTTCACTAAAATTTTCCTGACCTGAAATCCTGGTGCGACACAGCGCTATTACGTTGTGTCATTGGAATTTGACAATTATGCAACTTAGGGATGGCACAATGTGGAGCAATCACGTTTCCACTTCTTTTGCAACCTAGAACTTTGGCACGACACGGAGGAATTCGCACTAAGACACTGGAAAAGGACAATTCTGAATGTGGGCCCTAGAGCGAGGCGCCATAATTACGGATCCCTACTAGAATTTGCCAAATGCCATTTCCTCAGGTGGCGCAACGCACCACTGACTAATATGGCACTATTTTATGATGGGCACTTACAAGATTCATAACTTATGACCCGGTTATCGAATTTGGGCGAATCTCATATTGATGGAAAGCTTCTTGAATTTTCCATATGACAAAAAGTGAAAATCTTGAAAGTTCCTCAAGGAATAACTATTATTCAATTTAGAAGCTAACAATATAAATTCTTGAGATGAAATTAGCTAGGCAAAGTATGGGGTATTATAATATTTTTGACATTCCAAACTACATGGAGATGTAAATTTTTAAATGAATATTGTTTTCAAAAAATTAATCCCTAGTATGTTTTACGACAATTTCACTAGATTTTTAAATAAAGGGTCAAAATGCCAAATAAATACTCTGAACCAACACCAACGCACCACTAACTCAAATTAAATATTGTGGATCTAATGAAACTATCCAAATCACCATCTGTCACTCAGAACATCAAATATTGACTGCAGTCAACTATGAAATTTTTAAAGCTAATAAACTATTCAAGCTCTACCAAAACCCTTCCATAGGCATTGGGAACTTTCCAACCATTCCTATATCACAATTAAGGCCCCAGTTCAATCTCGAACTAAAAGAAAAAGAAATACATAAATTGGTAAAGACCTGAGGGTAACTACAATTCATCCTTAACTCGACCTTCTACGAATACTACACTATAACGCAATATCTCCATTAAACCATACCCACTAAAATATATCTCAAATTATACCGCCTACCATCTTTGGCTAAAATCAACAACGAATCCTTGACAAAAACAAACATGTCATCCAAATGAAGTAAGTCCCAATGAGGCACGTGAACCTCATTCTAAGTATAGTCCCAAATAATAGATAAATGAACAAGTAGATTAACCAATGAAAATTCTAGAGGTAAGGCCAACTCATAAACAACCTCCCCAACCATATAAAGAATTACAAATGGTGTTAAATATTTAAGGCTATGATTTTCCTTATTCGATGTAATGACCCTCTAGGTCATTACATGGATTTATGTATATTTCTAATATTTAAAGCCTTCATACTACAACTACAGGTCATTTATGACTTATTGGAATAGTTAATTTGGTTTTAAGCTCATTTACTTATTTTAGAGCTTTCACAATAAGGAATTGATATCGAATTAAAACTCCTAGTAAACAACCCTACATGAGAATTTTAACAATTTTATCACCTTCGAAACATTGATTTAGACTGGAGGGACCCTTGTTTTAACTACTAAGGCTTCTAAACTCATATTGGGATATTGGGTAAAATATATGAAAAATAGAACTATATGTGTAGGCCCATTAGTCAAAATGATCTTGGATGAATGTTTGAATGGTTCCATAGGTAAAGGCCCGTTAGTTAAAATGATCTTGGATGTATGTTTCAATGGTTCCATTATTTCTAGAATGTAGTATTTTTTATTTTGTATTGTAACATAGTTGATTTAGGCATATGGGCTTTTGAACAAATCGAGAGCACTTGATCGGAGTCCATTTTAGTCATAGCATAGTCTGGTGCATGGTAGCATCTAATGCAACTATTTAAGTGGACCATTAGTCACACAAGTATTAGTCACTTTAGTGTACTTTAACTGCTTTAGTAGCCATGGCCATTTGGCTGAGGTCCACTTTAGCGATCAAACAACGCTTAAGTAAATATTATTTTAGAAGAAAGAAGCCTGCTTTTGAGATGCTCATGTCCCTGGTTCATGACCACTTTAGCAAAATTCTATTGCTTAATTCATAGGTGCTTAAGTATACAAGTGGCCGCTTTAGCGGCACCTAGACTTTGGTGTACTAAATTTCTACCTCTTATAAATTAGACTGATCTCTATATTATATCCAGAGATGGGTTAAAATGTTTGTTTATTAGATATTTGAATTTGTACTCTTATTATATTAGAATAACTTATACCAACATCAATAGGTCCTGGCTTGTCTTATATGCATTAGCCACTTTAATATATTTCTTCTGCCGTTCAACTAATTTTCATTAATGGTGCATTACTAGTAGTTCTAGACTAAGGGCTAGCTTAACTATTGGTGGGTCGTAATAGGTTCCATCATGACCAGATAATTTGGAACATTAAAAATTATTTTAGAGCCCAAATTAATTGATATGTTTGTAGAAGAGCTAAGTGTCAAGTAGAGAACTTCAGATTGATATGGAGATGCTTTTATCCTATCTTTGGAAGGCTACATGTATTCTAAGGAAATTCTATTCTTAAATCCTTATCATGTGTATGTATTTTTATGAACCGTTTAGCATATTATTTTGACTCTATTCTATCCAAATAAATGATAAGAGGTCATGGATAAATATGAAAGGGACTTTTACGCGTATTTCTAGAGATTCAATACAACTTCAAATTATGGATTCATAGGTTAATATCTAAGATTTTTTGTGTCAATTAGACCATTTGGGACAAGCCTATGCTTCGGTAAGGTTTGTTATATTTTCAATCCTTGAAGATTCATCTCAGGAATTCTAAGCCTTTTTATGAATACCTTAGATAAAGTTTCATTTATCAAGTATCTCTCAAGCCAAAGTTTAGTTTATTGGTGTTCAATAAGGTTTTTGTCAATTCCAGAGTATGTGAATGGGTTTTTTAATTAGGATAAAGATACTCTTATGTTACACATCCTTCAGAGCATGAGATGCATATGAAATTATTGGGTAATTATCTTTTTCAATAAAATTAGTTTCAGAACATCTGATAGTTGTTGGGTCTACTTTCTCTCAGGTTGTTGGTTGTTTAAGGGCCATAGAATGAGTATGTCTTAATACTTATAGAGGTGATAGTAAGATGTCATGTCATTAGTACCGGTTTATTTCCATCTTGTTTGAGAATGAAGATCCCTCAAGTGTAGATCAACTTCACTAGTAGTCAATAAGTTCCACACAGGTCACATCTAAGACAATAGATGGCTCTCGGATAAGTCATGGAGATCACAATAAAAAGAATTCTTAATGGACCTTGTATATCATTTGTTATAATCATTAGGACATTATGTCTATTTTAGATCAATCGGTACAGTACCTTCGTATGTTCTAGAAGCTTTTTTTTGCGGAGAAATTGCTTACTAGTCTAAAGAATACCTCAGATGTGAGTTGGATGTTCAGATAGAGTCAGCATATATTCCCTACAATTGTAGGGCTCCTGAGGTATGTTATGATTGATGGAAAGATAGCCATTGCAATAGGAAGTGTCCCCATTATTTGTTATTTAGCCAATGAATGTTAACCAATATTTCTTGCCAGGTTAGAGCTTCAGGGATTTGCTATGACTACAGAGAGATTTATATTTTGTCAAGATATTCCCTAGTATGGGATTATTAGCCATTAAGCTTATCCATAACGTAGGACTTAGTACCTTAGTTAGAAATTCAAGCACTCAGTTTGAGTTTGGACCTGCTAAGATTCACATTCACTTAGTTGCATTAGGGATGTGACTTTAGATTCAACGATGATAGGTGTACCTTTTATTTCATGTATTTACCTTTCTATTTTAGTGAAATGGGTTTCTACACATTGATGATTATATGCCTTGGTATTTTCATATTGATTATTATGTGGGTTGTTGTAAAGTTCATGATTATGTGAATACCACCATAGTTTATTCCTTTTTGAAATTGATAGAGTGGATTAGTATAGATATTTCCCAAAGGAAGTAGCATTTGGGTTTGAGTCATATTTACCATGGCGTATTGTCCTTCTTTTTATCCTATAGTTGTACTTGTTATTAATTTTCTTTTTTGGTACCACCTACTTCTTATACTGTATCTCAATGCTTGATTTTATTATTGACATTATTTTACATTTATGGATTCTTACTTGATAGACGACTAGACTAGAATTATATAATTAGAATTTCCTTTCTCACAAATTTTTAATTATCCTAGGTGACTAGCTGAGTTGGATGGTTTTCTCTTTTATAAAAAGGTAAGGTTAGTCATTTTCCTCTTCTGGTATTGATGTTAGATTTGTTTTTGAGTGGGTTATAAAAGAAAAGGTAGGTTAGACATCTATGACTCTTTTATGGTTTTAGAGTTGGCGATTTGGTAACATTGCTTGTTTTTTGGTTTGAGGTTCTAGGACTCGCCTTTTGGTTTTCTTAGGTTTTTAGCATATGTTATCCTTCTATATATATCCTATTTTTTAGGTTAACCAAATTGGTATTTGTTTTACCAATTTGTATAGTTCAATTACTGTACTGGTCATGATATTGATGTCAAGAGGTCTTAGGCTTGTCTTTTAGATTTATTGGGTTCGCCTCCTGGTGAGGGTTTGATCTTAGTATTTTTGTGGAGTTGGATTCTCTATTTTTTCATGATGTTGTTCTTTCTTAGAGTGGACTTAAGGAAGTGAGGGATAGGTGATCTTTTCCTATAACCGCTTTCTAAGGTGGAAAATAGTGAATTCTTTTACTTGATTTGCTTGATTCATTTTTCAATGGTGGCCTTGACCTTGGCATTGATATATGTATTGGTTCTCTGTTCTTCAGCAATGTGATTCATGGTTTAATTGAGTATTTTTGGATAAACATTTGTGGATTAAGGAAGCCCTTATTTTGGGATTTATACGACCTAATAAAGCCTTGTGGAGTGTTTCTCCTTGGCAATATGTGCCTATATGTATTCATTACCAACAAGGAATATTGCACTAACTAGTTTAAAATTAAGGTTACATTTCACCGAATTACCCTGCATATGGCCATAACTTGCAATGTTTGTAGCCTTGGTGAGTTTTTCGTTATTCCTTAATGATTCATTCCCTCCTGTAGATATGGGGTTGATTTCTTGTGCTTTTAGATTGTGGTTAGTCCTCTTTTGTGATTTTTCCCTTCATCTTGTGGTGATTCTCCAGGTTATTTTCTATATTTATGCTCATCTTTGTTGTTTAGATCTTTCTAATAGCAGCCCTAAGTCATTTACAAATTGTTGGAGCTGACAGTTCAATTACAGGGCAATCCATTTGGTTTTTTAGAGATAATTCTAAGTTTTTAATTCTTTGTTGGTTAAAAGTAGCTACTTCGTAAAAACAATAAACAAATGACCTCATTTTCCTATCCACACAGTTCTAACAGATCTAGAACGTTAAATTTATGCCATATGGACACTTTGTCTGGGTCCCGAGGACTCTAGACTCATTTTAGACTATTGACTAGAAGTTAAGAAAAATGGAACATGGGTGTGGACCTACTTTTCATCTAAACAACCTTAGATTGGAAATTTAGACTACGCTATTGAGTCTAGAACATAAAAATTGATAGATTAGCATAGATTGTTTGTGTATACGAGATTCCAAATGAATTTCTAGGGGTCATTGGAGACTTGGGGAAATTTCAAAGTCTTATCTGCTGATGATGGATTCTTTTAAGCACTCATAAGATCGCTTAAGCAAAGGCTGCCAAGTGGCAATCTAGTGGCTTAAGTGGTTTGACTTATTCAACATGTATCACTTAAATGATGCCTTGGGTGCTTAAGAGATGGCCTCTTAAGAGGGAAATAGATACTTAACCAACATGTGACATATGGTGCTTAAGCATCCCAATGTCCGCTTAAGCTGCGCCAGGACACCTGGGAATCCTATAACATCCCCATTTAACTCATTATCTCCCATTTTCACCCATTTTCAATATTTTCAAACTCTAAAAAGTGTGAAAAATTAGGAGAACTATTAGTGGGTGATTTTGGGGTGTTCACAAACTCGAATAATATATTTTTGCTCCGAATTATTGGTAAGATTCCTTCAAATTCGTGATTAAATCCTTTGTAATTTTCCAAAATCCCTAGAATATTGGTAGGTTGATTGTAGCACCATTTTATCTTGGAATTAACCCATTATTTAGGGTAAATATTCCTTGAGCGTAGAGGGACATAGTGCAAATTTTAAAGGTGCCATTTTGTAAATGGGTTCCACATAGGATTTTTATGGAATTTTTGACCCAAAGAACAAGTGGAATATGGTTATCATTTTTCTTGGTTTGATGAGTAGATTTTTGTTTTAATAGCCTGGCATCTTGCGAATGCTTCTCAGAAGAGGAAATCCTTGGTTTAACAGATTCATCGATCTTTTCATTGCTATAAAGGTAGGTTAGGTATTCCTTCCTTATAGATTTGGCTAGTTCATAGTATAATTATTATATAATGCTAGATATGGGATGGGTATTAGTTCTTGGAGGTATGACAAGTATAACTAATATTATTTGGACTATTTAGTCTATCAAGGAACTATAATTTACGCATAATTGACTTAGTTGCTCATGTTTTTGGTAGGACTATTATCTTAGGGCTTAAAATGGCTTGTTTAACATCTTGAAGTGAATTTAGACACGTTTCACGACCCGAACAAGGGCCTGGCGATGATGGGTATCTCATGTCCAACGAGAGTCGGTGACCACCACCTGTACCTAACCAACTGAACACAATAGCCCAACATCGGTTGAATTCCAAGCATATAAAAAGGTAGCATAATATGAGCTCAAGAAATTTTTAAAATGTGTAAAACCGATAACGAGTAACAAACCAAACACAACCAACCAATATCACCACCCAAGTCCACAAAAATCCAACAAAGCCTTCAAAACAAAACCAAAATCAATAAAATATTGGGATATGGCCCCAACTCTGGCAATGACATTGACAATGTCAATTTCATGACCTGATTCAAAATTCATGATGGCACTTACTAAAACCCACCAGTACGTAAGCCCACACCATAACCTAGATTTAAGGCAATGATCTACTTCGATAAAAATGCCCAACTGGGCCCAATTACACGAACAAAATTATAATTGAAATTGTTCCACTAAAATAAGACAATCCAAATATGGATACCAATCCCACGACCGGGTAATAGAAGTATTAGAGCATATAAGTATGATAATAGGAAATTCAACCCAAAAGTCTAAAATTGTCAATACATCCATCTCAAATACAAAAAACTGAACAAGGATAGAGGGAAACGGGGGACTCGAAACTCTAAGAGATCGCCCTGTTTCCTGAACTTTAACACTACGTGATATCAACTCAGATACGACAACTAGTACTCTGGTCTACACCAAAAAGGTACAGAAGTGTAGTATGAGTGACAAAACAACTAGTACTTAGTAGGCATCATCAGTCGACTTAGCCAAATCATGAAATGAAAATTATATAGAGCAAGATACTATCACTAAGTCAAGGTAAAAAATCAAACCTGAATCAACTTCATCCTTACAGTATGAAATAAATAATAAAACTCGAACGATAATACAATATATAATATCAATACACATCAATACCATCACATATAAGGACCAATGATCCAGAAACGTTAGGCGATACTAACACAATTACAACCGAGTAAATACTAAGCTGGCGCACAAACATCCATTAGAGCCTAAAGTAAAGAACTCATCACGGTGCCTAATACCATCGGTGAGTACACCCAAAAGAACATAAAGTAAAGAACCCATCACGGCATCCTAGACCACCAGGGAGTGCATCAATGGATTAAATCATCAATATATATAGACATATAACTAACTTCTAATCTTCCATAGTTTTCCATATTTCCCATAAACAGGAATCTGCATACAATTATAATCATCATCCCTTACTACAATTAAATTACATTTACCAATGTACTCATATAATAGTGATCTGACTATATAGATATATATCTAATCAATATATTCTACCTATTCGTTATTAGCTAACCAATGATTATTAATAAACAACCAATACACTAGTCATAAAATGACCTGTAATTATTAGCCAAACCGATTCTTTACATAATCCTTATTCACGAGATGACAACTAAAAATTATTCAATAACAAACCAACATCAGCCATATAGTCGAGGTTCACTACTAGAAAATACACCCCATTTAACCAATGCTCAATTTTAATCATAATAATCATACTAGGCACCATCTAGCGAAACACCACTAAATAATCATTCAAACATTTATCTATCAATCCGTTAACGTCTTTTATTATCAACCATGATTAATATATAAATCCTCAATTAATAGCTAAACGACATCATAACTTAGTAAACAATATTATTCATCATCACTAATGCTAAACCTGTCATCATTATTAGCCATGTAACAACCACAATTGTTAATTATCATATTTTAACTAAACAAGGTTCTTTAGCTAGAACACCAGGCTTCTATCCATCAAGTACTATAGGTACTCAATTGAAAACTAGTCACCAAATAGCTCATTTTAATAGTCAATATTCCTCAATTAATCCATTTAATCAGTGCTAACTATACCCACTAGGTGAATCCTCAAATTTAATACAATATTTTTCTTATGAACTTGTCCTAATTCATTATTCGGCCTATACTACCTCTGCTCAGTATTTACCACTAAAAAGAACTACACCGCTTAACAAGTTATTAGCATTAGACAACTATAACTGACATTCTAAGGATAATATCATAATCTTAATACATATACGGATGTAATTATATAAAGGTATAACCACACATTTGCATATATATATATGTATATAATATACACACACAAACACAGACACTAAACATATATATTATCAATATATATCCTCTAGACTTTTCGGGTAGCATCATAACATCAATATATCCACCTAACTTGTTGGGCACCATCATACCATCAATACATCCTACGAACATTCCAGAAATCATCATAATGTTAATATATTCTCCAAACTTGTCAGACATCATCATAACATCAATATGCCCTCTAGAGTTAACAACCATCATCATAAAATTAATATATCCTCCACTATTGTCGAGCATCATCATAACATTAATATATATATATATATATATATTCAATCAAATAAATAGTAAGTGCATGCCTCACGAGGGCTAAAGTAAAGGAGAAGTAAGGAAAGACATACCATAGTACCTCATCATTCATTGTCATAATAATATATTAATAGGTGCATGGATATGTATATTTTTATGGTATGAACTCCTAATGCGTTACTAGATTTACCATACTCATTTGCATGGTCATTAACAAAGCCATGGTTAAACTTTCTATAATTAGTATGACTCACAATATTAACACAAGATAATTTTTAGCATAAACATTAGTTTAGTCAGTAGGCTTGAATATAGTATGAGTAATAACATAATCTAAGATTCACATGGTAAATTAGTCAATGATTTAAGTGGTAGCATAGTCAGGCTCACCATTTGTAAGGCATTCCATTATAATCTATGTATTAGCAAGAATTTAGCAAACAATCTTGAACATCATTTCCACTACCAACTTGATTAATAAATCATTTATGGGGGTTAGCAATCATATTACCAATGACACATTCTAGGTGTTTAACAAGTATCTTTGTCACTAATGAAACTACATAATCCAAGCTTAAGGCGGGTCAAGATTCTCTTCTAATATCCTAAGTTTCTCTTCAAGTCTAACTTTTACCCGGGACTAAGCTAAGTATCTACATTATTTCCTAGAGTTTTATCAATCCACACAAGTTTTATGGTACAATTCTTCCTCAAACCCTACTCTTAGTTCAACCAAATCTACTACGGCCAAGTTCACCACTATACAAAACTAAGGTCAACTTCCTCTTAAAATTAGTGACAAGGTTCCTCCTGTCTAACTAGGACATCCAGAACATTCTAATGCTATTCATGAGATAATAAGTCCAACTAGCTAATGTTCTAGACTATAGGTCAATTTTCCCACATTACGAATTCAATAGGTAAAGTTGTTCAACTAATTCCAAAGATTACCATCTACCATTGCTACATCTAAAACCCCTCCAAATCATACCAAGATATCACAATTATACAATAATAAACCTCAATCTAAAAACAAATAAGCTTAACCTACCTCAAATACGAATATATCTCATGAACTGATAACCTTCGCTTTCCCTTTCCGCGAAACTTCTTCAAGGAGCAAAGCTATCGAAGACATAATCAATTCATCATTATAAGAATATCACTAACCATATTGCACCATTGTTCTTCGCATCTAAGAAGCACACCAAGGAACCCCCCTAATAGTTCCCACAAATATAAATGAGTTTTTGAGATAAACCCAATGTTCATTACCAGTAGGGAGTTATATCCCTCAATAATCAAGTAAATAGCAAGCTTATTTGGGCTGAATTCATGCCCACAAGATAATTAGGCTTTGGGTAACATAATCAAGAATTCAAAACTATAAATGAAGTGTTTATACGTTAAATTCATTGTTAATCATGAATACGCAAGTTATTCAAGCTACTAATTAACCCCTAACACTCAATTTGTGGACTACACACTCTATTAGGGTTTTACGGAGTCAAAGCAATTGAAAAATGGCTAATTCTTGACCAAAATAGCATTTTAATACCCCTTCCAAGGTCCACAATTCTCTTGATAACCATCAATTAGACCGCGATCATTGTATCGTGTTAGCGATAGTCTCTCTATGATTACAGTACCCTTTGCTACACTAGTTGACAACTGAAATGTGAAATTTTTGGCATATGCCTCCGAATGCATTTGGAATCCAATATGAGAAAACGAAATATCCAACCACACCAATTTTAACTTTCCCAATCTATTGGCAAAGTCAGATTTTCTATCTGAGTTCATTTTGACCAAATATGGGCTCTACAACTGAATTTTCAATTTATCAACTTCTAACAAATAGGTCTAAATATGTTTGGCTGCAGTAGGACAATAACCAAAGGTCTGCGGCTGCTAGCGCAGTTAGAACATACATCTGATAACGTTTTACTAAAATTTTTGCTCGGAGGTAATTTAAAGCTAGCGAAACTTCTAAATATGAAAATGTCTCTAAATAACAAATAAACTGCCCGGTAACCAAACTATCAGTTCCATCAAGTCATAAATAACTTTTGGCAGCTATGATGAAGCTTTAATAGTGAAAATAAGCAAGATCATGAGAAATGACTTGAAGAGTCATCACAATATCCACTACAAATGATCTTTCATCCTTGAAACTTAAGAGACAAAGAAAATACCCAAAGTCTCAAACAAGTAAGGATATTTGGCCTACATCCCGCTCTCGATCTCCCAAGTGTCCTTTTCTACTGAACCATAGCTACAGTAATATCTCTGGTGTAAAAATGCCTCATATCACTAGCAAAAATATGCATGGGATGCTTCACAATGGTCAACAACCCATCTAACTATAGTGTGTCCCATCTAAGCACATGGGATGGATGAGGAATATGCTTTTGCAGAATGAAGACAAGAAAAATTAAATGAACAAAAGAAAAATCTGGAGGCAAGGCTAACTCATAGGCCACCTCACCAACTACACGGAGAATCTCAAAAGGACCAATATATTAAAGGTTGATCTTCCTCTTTCTTCGAAACCTCATCACACCCCTCATGGGTAAAACACGAAGGAACATACGGACTTCAACTACAAATCTTAAGGCACGAATGCTACAGTCGACATAGGGTTTCTTCTAATCTAGGATGCTCTTAGATAATCCTAAATCACCCTGACTATATCCAATGAGTTCTGAATAAAATCGATACCATGAGGTTAAACTTGAAAGTCTCAAACCATCCTACAGAAGAACAACATCTCCCGCCATACAAAGCCTCATAAGGCGCCATCTAAATGATCAAATGATAATTGGTTTTGTATGAGAACTCGACAAATGCTAAGTGTTGATCCCACTATCCACCAAAATTTAAAAAATAAGTTCGGATCTTATCCTTAAGAACCTGAATAGTCTGATTGTGCTGACCATCTATCTACAAATGAATAATGGTACTCAAATTAATTTAGTCCCTAACTCTTCCTAGATTTCTCTCCAAAATTGCTACACAAATAATGAACTGTGATCTGATAAGATAGAAATGGACACCTCATGCAAAAAAATTTATCTTCGTACATAAATATGGGCTAATCTTTTTGTATTAAAGGTCATCTGAATACGAACAAAATATGATGACTTGGTCAAACAATTCACAATAACCCATATACTATCAAGACGATGGGAAGTATGAGGTAAACCACTAATGAAATCCATAGTAATCCGTTCCCATTTCCAGTTGAGAATGGTCAACCTCTAAGTCAATCCTCTAGGACGTTGATGCTCGACCTTAACCTGATGACAACATAGGCAACGATCCATAAATTCTGCCACATCTCTCTTCATGCTATCCCACCAGCAAAGCTAGCTCAAATCTCTATACATTTTGTTTGTACCACAATGAGTGGAATATCTAAAGCCATTAGCCTCATGAAGAATCGATTGAATCAAGTCATCAAGATAGGGAACATAACTATGACATTGAAATATCAAATACCTTGGGATTCAACGGTGTGCCTCTATGACTCACCACTTACCACCTGATGCCAGAGGAAACATAACTTCCTATCCTCAATTGACCATCATCAATCTGCTAAAAAAAGGAGAACCTCGCCTCCACACAAGCCAAAATCTTTGCAGGATCTAATATATCAAGTAAAACCATCAAATTAGCTAAGGACTTAATGTCTTGTGCAATAAGTCTTTGAGAAACCGATATGCACTCCAAGATACCCATACTCACTGATTTGTGACTCAAGGCATCAACTATGATATTTTCCTTAGTCGGATGATACAAAAAGAAAACATCATAGTACTTTAGACACTCCATCCATCTATGTTGTCGAGCATTAACCTCTCACTGGGTCATAAGATTCTTAAGACTACGATGATCGGTGAAAATCTTATAATGCACCTTATACAATTAATGCCTCCATATCTTGAACGTAAAAACTACCATTGCCAACTCTAAATCATGAGTGGGGTAGTTGCACTCATGCACTTTAAGTTGTATAGAAGCATAAGGAATGACACAAACGTAATACTTCAATACACAACCAAGACCAATACCAAAAGCATCACAAAAAAATATTGAATCCCTTATAATTAACAAGAAAAGCTAATACTAGAGCTAAAGTAAGATAAATCTTGACCTTTACAAAGCTCAACTCACACTCCTTGAACTATCGAAAAGAAACTTTCTTATGAGTCAATCTAGTAATAATAGTGGCAAAGCTCTCAACAAAGTGCCTATAATAAAAAGGTAAACTAATTAAACTTCAAACTTCAGTCAGAGACATAGATCTAGCCTAATCACAAACCACCGTAATCATAGATGAGTCAACCTTGATACTAGATTTAGATATCACATATCCAAAGAACGACAATGACTCAATCCAAAACTCACACTTAGAGAGCCTGGCATATAGCAAATGATCTAGCCAGGTCTGGAGCACGACCCTCAAATATTATGCATGGTCCTTACGAATTCTCAAATACATAAGAATATCATCAATGAACACAATAATGAAGGAGTTTAAATAGGGTTGAAAAACATAATTTGTCAAATTAGTGAACAAGACTGGGGCATTAGTCTTCTCGAAAGACATAATCATGAAATCATAATAACCATAATGAGTCCTGAAAGGTTTCTTTAGGACATCCCTATCCCGAATCCTTAATTGCTTATAATCAAACCTCAAATCAATCTTAGAAAATATGCTTGCACCTTGAACCTGGTCGACAAATCATCAATGCTATGTATAGAATAATATTTCTGCACCATCACCTTATTATTCTTCCTATAATCAGTACATCTACACATGTATCTTTCTTCTTTACAAACAATATAGGATTTCCCTATGGGGATACACTTGGTCTAATGAAACCCTTAGCAAGACATCCTGAAGGTAAGAATTCAGCTCCTAAAGCTAGGTAGGAACCATATAGTATGGTGCCATAAAAATAAGTCGGGTGCAAGGATCAAGGTCAATAAAAAACTTAATCTCATATTTTGAGGGAATTCCAGGCAGGACGATAGGGAACATATCAGGATAAACACAAAAAATAGAAAAAGTGTCAAGTGACTGACTCTCTACATGAGTATAGCATATATAAGAGGGATAGGACTCGTAACCCCTTGATATGATATCCTAGCACAAATATAAGAAATAATCCCCATCAGTATCCAAACCCTTTCACTGGACTTAGGGTACATCAGACATGGACAAGGTAAATGTCTTGGAAAGACAATCTATGACCACATGATAGTGGGATAACTAGTCCATGCCAAGAATGACATCAAAATCCAGCATATAAAAAATAAAAATATCAGTCTAAGTATCAATATTACTAATTGTCACAACAACATAATCTGAATACTCTATCCACTACCAAAGAATCATCCATGGGAGCAGATACATGCAATGGAAAAAATAAAAGTCATTAGTCAAATTCAATTATAATGAATAATAATTAGATATATAAGAATAAGTAGATCCCAGATCAAATAAAGCAAGAGACATCTAGCGTTACAACAAAATCATATATGTAAATAGAGTATCCAACATCACAGTCACAGGTCTAGAAGGTACAGCATAAAACTAACCGCTCCCGCCACCTGGTTGGGCACCTACCCGACCTCCTATTCTCTACCTAAAGCACCCTAATAAATACCTTACAACCTCACAAACCATATCAATATAAGGGATAAAAAAACCTAATAAGGGTAATACTCGAGTCTAAAATAGCTATCTCCTCATGAATAGGGCACTCTCGTGAAAAATGATAAGGACGCCAACAAGTAAAATAAAAGTCAAGACCAGAACCAGAACTCATAGATCCGGCTTAACCAAAGTAACCACAACATCTAGCATTGCTTGTAGACTAATATCTCAAAGACTTATCACTTCCCTTAGAAGGGAAACCACTAGTATCAAACTAACCTCTATTAGTGGTCTGAAGAGATGCCCGATCTAGTCGACTAGTCTAGATTTGAGACTGACAATATGGATGCAGAGGATACCCAACATGAGAACTACCACATGTAAATCAGGAACTGCTATGGTTCCCAATAAATCTGCCCTGGAGCTTTTGCCTCTTATCATGACCCTCATGATGTATGTCCTCCTTCAATCTAGCATGATCTAAAACCTAAATAAAGATCCTACCCATAATGACTAGACATTAAATAGCCATCTAAATAGAGAGTCTCAGTCCTTTCTCATAATTAGTATCCAAGATAAAAGTCGCATGCCTTGCCAACTAATGAAAGTATGCCTCATACTTGGTGATTGTCTTAGAACCTTGCTCTAATCTATTGAACTGATCCTTCATTCAATCTCTAAGGTTGTTCAATATATACTTGTTTAATAACATATAAGAGAACTGAGTCCAAGACAAGGGACGAGATCCAGTTGGCCTAGAACTCATAAAATCTCTCTGCTACTATTGAGTTGACAAATCCAATGTAAATATGGTGTAATCCACACCACTTGTCTGAACATGGCCTAATCCTTGGAGCCTATCCTCGCAAATAGTAAGAAACTCAAAATGCATCCTCTATAGAAGCACCAAAGAACCTAGGCTGAGCAAACCTAAAAAATCTATACAGCATCTTCTGCTCCTGAGCAGACATAGCAAGCTAGGTCATAACTGGCTGAGCGATCATTGGATTAATAACTATCTATATACAAGGAACCTCAACTCAAAGAATTATAGCTGCAGGATACACTCCCCCCAGTAGTTTGCTCACATCAGATAGCGTAAAACTAATAATAACAAATAGCTAAATTAAGGCATCTCTAAGAAATAAATAGGGAATATAATCGGGTGGATCCTTGGTTAGTTCGTAACTCATCATTGGCTATAGCGGAGGAATCTCTTGATTAGGTGTGGGAATATGGTTTGGGGTAGGTAGCCCATAATATTCCCTAACTGGGACACATCATGAGGATGCCTTGGAATAGGGGTAGGATCCCTAAGCTGATTTTTGGGACCCTCATCATGATTATTAGAAGCACATGCCCTAGGAAATTATGAAAGATTAAGGTCAAACTAACACTTTAAAAAATAACTCAAAATCTTAGCACGATATAAGTGAAAGATTTGAATGAGTACACAATTTAGTGGCAGGAAATAGTACTCAGATTTGCACCAAAAAGGTAATGAAGTATAGTGTGAGTACCAAGAAAATGGGTGCTTATTAGGCATCATCGGTCGACTAAGCTAAATCATTGTATAAAGATGATATAAAACAAGATAATATCTCAAACTCAAGGAACAAAATAGAACCTTAAAAATCTTTATCATCACTATATTTAATAAATAATCAAATAAGAATGATAGTACAATATATCATATCAATACACATTTGTACCATCATATATAAAGAGTAATGATCTGAAAGCGTAAAGCATCACTAATATTATTAAAACCACATAAATAATAACTTAGCACACAAATATCCATTAGAGCATAAAGTAAAAAAAACTAACCACGGCGTCCAATACCAACGTGGAGTACATCCAAAAGAATGTAAGTAAGGAACCCATCATGATGTCCCATGCCACCGGAAACGCATCAAAGGATCAAATCATCAATGTTTATATACATATAATAAGCTTCTAATTTTCCATTATTTATGACATTTCCCGTTAATGACCATTTTACAATATTTATAATCATAAACCCTTACCACAATTAAATAAAATATACAAAATTACACATACCTATAGTCATATCACCATAGAGATATATATCTCATCAATAAACTCTACCTACTCGTTATTAGTTGACAAATGATTATTAAAAAATCACCAATACACTAGTCACCTAATGTCCTCTAATTATTAGCCTAACCGATTTTTTACATAATACTTATTCATGAAATAAAGCCTAAACATTATTCACTAACTAGCCAACGTCCAACATCTAGTCGAGATTCACTACTAGACCATAGGTGCGATTTAGCGAATGCTTAATTCTAATAATCATAATCTCACTAGTAACCATCTAGAGAAATACCACTAATCATTATTCAAATACCTATCTATCTATCCATTAATGTCTTTTATTATCTAGAATCATTAATGTACAAATCCTAAACTAACAGCAAATCAATGTTGTAACTTAGTCATCAATATCAGTAATCATCAATAATGCTAAACCTATCATCAGTATAAGCCATGGATCAACCAGAATTGCTAATTATCATTTTTCAACTAAATAAGGTCCTTTAGCTCAAACACTAAGCTTCTAGCCAAAAAGTAATATAGGCACCTAATAGACAACTAGTTACCAAATAGCTCGTTCTAATAGTCAGTATTCCTCAATTAATCCATTTATTCAATGCTAACCATACCTAATAAGTGAATCCTCAAATTTTACACAATATTCTTCTTACCAACTTGTCCTAATTCATTATTCAGCATATACTACTTCTACCTACTATTTAACATTAGCAATAACTACACCCTCAAAGAAGTGATTACCATTAGAGAACTATAACCAACATTCTATAAAAACCATCATCACCTTATTAAACATACGTATGTAAATAAATAAAGGTATAACCACACATGCGCATATATATATGTACCCTCACCAGAAACAACATCAATATATCCTTCGTACTTGTCGGGCATTATCAAAACATCAATATATCTTTCGGATTTGTCTGACATCATCATAATATCAATATATTGTATGGACTTACTGGGCATCATCATAATGTCTATATATATCCTCCAAACTTTTTAGGCATTATCATAACATCAATATATCCATTGGACTTTCCGAGCATCATTGTAACATCAATATATCCCCCGGTCGTGTTAGATATCTTCATAACATCAATATATATATATATATATAATCAAATCAATAGTATGTGTCTGCCCCACGAAGGCTAAAGTGAAGGAAAACTAAGGAAAGACACACTACAGTACCTCATCACTCATTGTCGTAATAATATATTAATAGGTTCATGGACATGCACATTTATATGGTATGAATACTTAATACATTACAAGGTTTAACATAGTCATTAGCAGGGTCAATTACAAAACCATGGTTATACTTTCTAGAGACCCTTGTTATTATCATGATTCACAATACTAGGACAAGAATATTTTTAGCACAAATATTAGTTTAGTTAGTAGCTGTGATCGTAGTATGATTAATAACATAATTCAGGGCTCACAAGGTAATTGAGTCAATGATTTAAGTGGTAACATAATCATGGCTTGCTTTTATTAGAAATTCCATTTCTACCAAAGTATTATCAATAATTTAGCAAATAATTATGAATATTATTTCTAATACCAACATCATGAATAAACCATTTATGTGGGATAGCCATCATATTAACAAAGTACGTTCAATGAGTTTAACAAGTATCTAGGTGACTAATGAAACTACATAATCCAATCTTTCGACGGGTCATGTTCTACTTCTAATATACCAAGTTTCTCTTTAATTCTAACTTCTACCCTAGACTAAGCTAAGTCATCTAGATCATGTCTTAGAGGTTTAACAATCCACACTAGTTCTATAGTACTATTATTCTTCAAGCACTATTCTTAGTTTAACCAATGCAGGTAGGGCAAAGTTTACTACTATACATAACTAAAGTCCACTTCTTCTTAATATGAGTGACAGGGTCACTCCCATATAACTAGGACAAGTAGAACATTGTAATTCTATTCATGAGATAACAAATCCATCTAGCTAATGTTCTGGACTATAGGTCAAGTATCCCACATTATGAATTCAATAGTCTAAGTGGTTCAACAAATCCTAATGATTAACATCTAGTATCATAACATCTAAAACACTTCAAAATCTTAAGAAATATCATTATTATACTATAATAAAGCCCAATCAAATAAGAAATAAGCCTATCTACCTCAAATCTCAATTAGTACATGAACTGATAACCTTTGCTTTTCCTTTCTGCAAAAATTCTTCATGGAGCCAAGGTATTAAAGATATATAATCTATACATCATTATGAGAATATCAGTACCCATATTGCACTATTGTGATTTGAGTTCAAGAAACACACTAAAAAAACTCCAAATAGGTCCCACAAATAGAGAATAAGTTTCTAAGACCAACCCAATGTTCAATTATCATTGGGGAGATATATCACTCAATAATTAAGGTTTGGGTCAAATAATCAAGAGTACAACACAATAAATGAATGATTCGTACCACAATTGGTATAGTAAAAATATGCATTTGATAATGTTTTATAGAAGTTTTTGCTCGACAACCATTTAAAACCAGGAAAAACTTCTAAATAGTAAAATGGTTCTAATAACCAAACGAACTACCCAGTAAAAAAACTATCAGTTCCAGCAAGTCATAAATGATTTGGGAATACTGTGGAAAAGCTCTATTAATAAAATTAAGTTGGATAGTGAGAAATGAGTAAAAGGGTCATTATAGGCAATGATAATGTAAACTCTCAATTATATTATATGAAAGGAGCTGATGAAATGTCTAAGTCTTTCATAGAATGGAAGATTACCACTTTAAAATAATGAATTGATAAACCTAGCTGATCTACTTAACACTCCACAGGAAAAGTAGAAGTATCTCGATTCCTTCATTGCTTAGGGATATAATATTTGGAGATGGTTTGTAGGTTGAGCAAAAACATGTAACTCAAGGATAGGGAATACAATAATTCCATGGGTAACAAGTAAAATCAATCCAAATGCATATATACATGATATCATCTATCGGGGTAAGGAATAAGGCTTAGCATGAACCTTTAAAATCTTAGCCTGGGTCGTGTCGCTCAACTATCATAAAATAAGAAGGAACCTACGGTCTATATTAGCCTAGTTCTCCCTAGCTTGAAGGGCCCCAGTACATGTAGTCGCATGAACCAGAGGATGTACATATGCACCATGGGGGAATCAAACTACCTAGCATACAAAGTTAACTAAAAAACCCAATCATGTAATGCTATATGGTGGACTCGAACCTCCCAATTATGTGATAATAATAAAGGGGTGCTTGAACCTCCCACTTATGTAGACCCTGACATCAACAACTGCAGTTTTCGATGTTGGTCCCTCGGGACCTCTACTTTCACGGCTCAGCTACACAACTATCAATAAATCCCAATTAAAGTATTTAACACACACTCTTATTCATTGAAACATGATACACATTTAGGAATACATTGTTGGTATAGCTATCCCAACTATACTTGCAAGGTAATATCAACATGCCAAAAAAATTAATATCACTTGGAGAAATTCACAAACTTCTCGGTTCAATTTTATATTAGCTTGGGAAATTTGACAACCCCATAGGTTCAATTCAAAATCATTATGTTTCATTAATTCTTCACATTATGAAAAAGTTCAAGAGTAATTCAATATGCATAGTTTTCATATTAAAATTTTTTTTTACAGTAGGGGTTGAGGTCATTACCAATACAATTGTCAATACTACCCAAATTTGGGGAATTCACAATCCCCTAGTTTATTTACCATACCCATGTATCAAATTATTTTCAAAACCACCATTTAACTATTACCAATTGTATATACAAACATAAAAAATCACATAACCAACAATCATTCAAAACCCTCAACCCATGTTAAAAACCAACATCAAAACCGTATGAATAATACTTTAAAAAATATTCCTTTAGCAAAGTACTAATTTGAGAAGAGTAATAAGCCTAAAATACCCAATATTATTGAGAGAATTGAACCCTTAAAGCTCTACTTGACTCACTTTATAGAAACCCTATGTGAGGATGCTTTAGAGACTTGAGAGAGGGAAGAAAGAATATTTGGAGTGTGTTATAGATTAAAATAGGGATAAAAGGGAAATATCTAAAATACCCCATTTAAAAATCTTGTGGAAAATAAATCATCAATTGTTACGGGTCTCATAATAACTTATCACTACTTGTCTTCTCAAGTCGTTATCAAGACAGTGTCACCAAGTATAATACTATTGAACTTATAAGTTGTATACCATGGCTCAAAATAGTACCCTAGAACATATGGGGTCCAGCCGTAGTCAATATAGAAACTATTTAGGTATATACTAGACATCCTACGATTTGCACACAATGGCCCATACTGTGTCGTAATAACTTTTAGTGGTCTACTCGTACTCATAGTAGAAGACATAGACACACACACTTGTTAGGATACGAGTTAGGTTAAATGACTCATCAAGACTCCTTACGACTCATAGGGTAAGTAGTAGTCAGGACAGCAAGGATAAAATTTCAAAAAAAATTCAAGGACCAAAAATTTTGGGTGTTATAATAAGTTAGCCTAGTTTGAGGTAAAATTTTTCTTAGAATGGATTTTGGGGAATAAGAGTGGATCTCTTCAGCCGACCTTAGGACAAGATTTGTGTTATCTCTCCTACACATTGATATGCATGTTATACCTATTTAAATGCTTGCTTTTGAGATTTTAGGAGATGACATACATGCTAATCATGCTAGTTTGATAGTTGGGAGTTGGTGATAATTTCAAACTAAACCCGGTGGTTTATTAATATTGAATGCTGATTCCAATTCGACATTGAGGGTGATTTATGATATAATATAGTATGGATGGATTCATGGTTATAGAATAATATTCGGTAAATTTTTGGATCTTTAGTTATCAACTTTCGTTTAACTGCACCTCCAGGTATGTGTAGCCCACATGGGGTTATTTAATTTTTCGTGCTTATGGATTATTGGGGCAAATCCTATAGTATTATTTATAATTTCTTCCTTATTATATCTATTTTATTATTCATTTCTTGTATCATAGCGCATTTATAGGTTTTCCCTTTTATTTTGACATAGCTTATTTATTGACATATCATATATATATATATATAAATATATATATATCATGATTTAGCCCAGTCGGCCAATGACGCCTATTGAGTACCCATGGATTTTGTAATCATATTATACTTATATTCCTTTTTGGTATAGATTAGAGTACTAGTGGCCTTCATTGACATCGAGATCTTATGTTTTGACATTTGTATAGGGTGAGATCTTGGAGTCGGTGTTGCTCTTTCTTCTATTATTTATGTCTAGACTTTCACTATTCAAGATGGTTTTATATTTGACTATTTTAGTACTTACGTTTCATTTGTTAGTGTCTCTTATACTGGCACTACTAGGTCATGGGATTGTTATTGATGTTTTATCGATCTTGTAGACTACTATTGTTATCTTGTTACTATTATAAGTACTTATATGCCAATTTCATATTTTATGACTTTTTCCACCAAATTATCCCATTACTAATAATTAGTTCGGCTTACCTACTAGTCAGATAAAGTAGGCGCCATCATGACTCGTAATTTGGGTCATGACAAATTTCTAACAAACCCTAGGTTTACCAGTACTGCTGGTACAAGAGCAAGTGTCTAGTAGAGTACTAAGGATTGGAATGATGATGTCATTTTCTTATCTTTGGAAGGCTATAGGATATTTTTTGAAGTCATTATCTTCTTTTACTTATTTTATGCTAAGGGTTTGAATTTATTTCTAAAGATTCTTTTTGTTTACTCTTACGTAGATGGATAGGACGCGTGGTATCGCTACACGAGATGATGACCTTAAGCCTTCTCTTAGGGATCCTATTGCAATTGATGAATGACCAAGAGGTAAAGGATATCCTAAAAATGCAGACCCAATAAGGGACTAAGATAGTGGGCCTGCCTAGAGCCTATTCTTGCTCTTGAGCTAGTGATTTTTCTTCCCCAGCTAGTGGTGGTCCAGGCACCATCCCAAGCTTCATCGGGGTTTATTTATTCTTTAATTCTCAAGGATTCATTAGTTTAGATTTTAGGATTACCAAGTGGTGCATCATCTAATGTATCACAATCTACGAATCAGATTAGCACTAAGGTTGGGGCACAACTTATAATTCTAACTCTTAGTGTTGAGGACCCTCCTAACCTTCTATTTTCCCTACCAATATTTGTACAACTAGTATATTCTGATCTTTCTATGTTTGTTAAGGAGTAGAAGATATTGGAAAGATTTTTGAGATTGGATCCAACTAGGTTTTATAATGTACCGACCATGGATGCTTATGTGTTCTTTATTTCTTATGAGGATAGGGTCCATAATATGGGCCTAGTTTAGACTCAAGGTGTGGATTACACTACCTTTTAGTTGTACTAGGTTGTTTGACATTGAAAGAGAGGCCATCTTGATTCTAGGACAATATGATCTCCCCCTATCACATGATCTTAGTTGTCGAAGATCTTCTTGAATAAGTATATCTCTCTTATTCTTGGGATAGTTTTAAAGATTTATTATTGAGGATGAAGTAGGGTTGCATGACTTTAGTTGACTAGGAGGCTTGATTTTATTACTTGACTATGCATGCTAGTTTATTTTTGACTACTGAATATGAGAATGTTTGTTTCTTTCATCGTAGATTAAGACTACATCTTCACATGTTTATATAGTGCTTGGATGTTGTAGGTAGGACTTTTGATGGGGTTTTTAATCATTCTCAAGTTATTGTAGAGCTATATCATGAGGCCTAAGGAGGAAATGATATGAGGTCATGATATCAGGGTAGTTTGGTGGGAGCCATAGTTGGTCATAGTTAAGAGGAAGTGGTTCTCAAGGTATGTACCCTAATTATTAGTCTTATTAGTATCAACGTTAGTCTAGTAGTCCCATTCAAGATGCTTTTAAGATCTCCAGTAGAGTCCATCCTAGTTACAGTGTTCATCTTAGCCAAACTAGTGGTTAACCTTCAAGTTGTTTACCTATTTGTTATTCTAGTTATATTGGTTATTCTGAGTCAGTTGGATCTTCTAATTTCAGTGCTGCTCTAGGGGCATGTTATGGTTTTATGGATTTTTGCCATATCTCTAGAGAGTGCCTATTTGTGGTGAGATAGTTCCTTTATCTCAAAATATTTCTCTAATTTGGGAAGTACTTTCACCAGCTAGAGGTGGTATGCATGCTCATTGAGGTTTTCCCTAATGTGT